>NW_010135567.1:0-4413 GCF_000699245.1 Pterocles gutturalis
CCGGGGCCCCGCTGTCCCTCCCCGAGCCTGACCTGCCGTGGGGGTCCCTGGGTCCGTTGGTCCCCGGTGGGCTGTAGACTTTGCAGGTCTTCCTTAACGCTTGCCCTGTGCTGGTCCACGCTTTGTTATCCTGGGTATAAACACAGGCGATATTAGCTGTAGACATCACCAAAACCGAGCTTTTGCACTTACACATACACGTACGGTCTGGATGAGATGACATTTCTAGTGTATAACAGGAGGTTTTTCTGTGACGGATCTTCCCAAGCCTGTTTTACAAATGGTTTTCCTTCAAACTGTGATGTTTCATTATTCTGAAATAAACTAGTCTGATAACAAAGCCAAAAAAATTTTCAGATTTATATGTGTTCTTATTTTCTTTCTTTGGGGGGGGTGTGTGTGAGTCACTGTTTCAAGAAAGCTTACAGTAGTGGCAAATCAGGTGCATGGCAGGCATAGCACTTTAAATACATTTCACTTCCCAGTAAGACGCAAGACAATTAGACTTGCATGTTCCTTTTAGGAATAAAACCCAAAAGCCAAGAGCTCTGAAAGCCTGCATCTTTGTTCTAAAAAGTAAGATGTGTACACCTTATTTTCTGACACAATTCGTCACCTAGCTTTGAGATAGGAAGCAAAAGTCCTAAAATAGCTGAAATTGCACCTGTGATAGAGACTGGTAAACTTGTAGACATTACTAGCAAAATCCCTCTCTATGAGAAAAGAAAGCATACTTTCTTCTTATTTCCCAACCTCAGTCTGTACAGGTTGAAGATGAGTAGGCCATTTAAAAGGGTCTCATATTCCGTAAAAATACAATATACAAAATTTGCTCCGCTGTGTAGAGTACATAACAAACTCAGTACATAAATATAATGCATCTAACCTGGATGTATTTTTTTTTTCTGGGAAATATCATCTTCACAATTCTTTGTATTTTAAACGTGTATGAGCCTGTAGGAGTACATATATTACACAATACTCCAGAAGAGATTGTCACATGTCCAAATGTTTTTTTTCCACTGGAAAGATGTACTGAATCTATCTTCTTTCTTCTCTATCTATAATTAGTGGCTATGTTTCCCTTTGCTAATTCCAGTGCATCCACAGCCCTTCTAAAGCAACAGCCATAGGAAAAAGAAAAAAAAAAACAAAACACACAACACACCACTACCCTAATAATTTCTCAAGTGACAACTACCACAGGAGAGTACTTATATCATTATGTGCATCGAATCTTCTGTTTGTGACGGTCTAAAATTCATTAAATATTAACGTCACCCGGTGTGAGAAACACACAAATCACAATGAGGGCATCAAATAACAATCCAGGCATTCAAATAACAGCAGGGAACTTGCCCAAATACTTTGAAAATGCTAGAAGTTTCATCTCCTTTACAAAATGAAGACAAGAGGTGACAGCAACTGAACTTCACACTCAGTCCCTGCCATAACTCATTCAGTTAATAAGAACGTGCAATGAAACCTTACCCAAGGCAGGGCAGGTACAGAGTGACGCACGCGGATCTGTTACACCGCTTTACTCCTCCCATGCAAAAACAGTGTGATCATCACTAAAGCACCTTCAACACACTGATTAGGCCTAAAACTTACCGCTGAAAAAACATCTACCGGCTGAAAATATTGTCCATTGGGCGAGCTCACTGGGTCCGTGCCTCTTTCATGGTAGCATCACTGATGGGGTAAGGAATTTGCCCATGTTCGTTGCTTCAAACACCTGCTGGGATGGGACTCTTAGCCTCCCAGTACCATGACTACACCACCCTTCCCAGGCTGGGAGCTTCCCAGTGAAAGAGCTGGTGGAGGGCTGGTGCCATCTCCCAGTCTCCTGCTGCCCTGGTTCCCCATCTCCCCCCTCTCATTGGGGAAGGCAGGAGACACTCGATAGCAGCAACCTCTGTTTCTTCCTGATAGTGATAATAATGACATGTCATGGAGGAAGATCACTCTCTCGTTTAATCTCTCATGAAGTAAAACCTAGCCTGTGAGGGAAATAGGCCATTGTAATCCACCCAATTTAGTTTCACCCATTCAGTGCTTACAGGTATTGTATTTGTCTCAGATTTTTACTTTTCCCTTACCCCGCCTCCCAAGTCTACCTTATCAGAGCTCAGCATCCTTTCTGGTTGTAATGCCACATTAAGTATAGTTTCAAGGGATTTTTTTCCCCCCCTTTTGTCTCCCTGTTTGAAGGGGTACTTATTTTTCCAAGCAATATTCAAAGCTGGGATAACATCAGAAAGTCACACTGAAAACTGTGTCCTGCTATTGGATATGCACAGAAACTTTGTTGTATACCAGCAGTTAAAACAAAAGTTACATATCACCACAAACCTTACCTCCTTTGTATAAGCATTACATAGTATCAGTCGTTATTGAAAGGATATGTTCATTAATTCTGTTCATTGGTCACCCACCTAAAAAAGAAAAAAAAAAAAAGCTTTATGGTTAACAATAGTAACAGGGAAGAAGATGACATTCACATCTATCTTCATGATTAATTGCTTTATTGGCAAGCCAAAATTGCTAGAAAGCCTATTCTTCACTGTCTGGAGAATTCTTCTAGAAGAGGAGGAATCACTAGAATTCACACATATTGTCTTTTGTTTAGGAAATTCACTGTTCTAAGTCTTGGGCATAGATGTTCCTAATGGTCCCTTACCATACAAGAAAGCATGCAATAAACATGCGACAATAAACACGAGATGTGGGTTTGATAAGCTTCAACCCTGCAGAAAGACCTGTAATTTGGGGAAGTATTTTATTATTAGGGTGCAACAGCACACAGTTACTTGGCAGTAACTCATAGGATCATGATGGAGATATCACCCTTTCATGCAGGAGAGTAAATGGGAACTACTCTGCTCCTTCATCCTCCACTCTATACTTCATCCTTTGGGGGCTGATTAGGTCAGTCCAGTTCTACTGAGCTGGGCAGCAGCCTTTCAAATGCTTATGCAGGTTCATTCATTTCTACACTTAATCATGTTTTAAAGTTAAGAGTATCTACAAAGGGGAACAAACAGTATTTCTTGCACAATCACTTTTACTCTACAGGATAATGTTAATAAACCTTGAGACTGGCCTGAGTATATCAAAGAGGTGCTCCTAACAAAGCTCCGCTACTGCAAAATATTCAGAAAACTAAATGGATTTAAATGAAGCCTGGAGACCACACTAAGAGATTTTAAAACTGTAACAGGATTAAAAATGGCATATGGTCAAAGTCCTTAAATAAAAGGAAAGTATGAGAAAGTATCTAAAAGTTACAGGGAGACTCACTTGAATAAATGCTTATAAATTTTATCAAACAACTCATAATTTTGACAGTTTTCCATAAACCCCTGCAATGTGCAAAGCATTTATTTGTGGCAAGATAAAGATAGTGAGTAGTATTTTAAAAGTTTATGAACATAGAATATCCTGGCACAGTCCAGCTTACATACTTCCATTGTTTAAATTTTATTTTCTAAGAACTCAAAAAAGTAGCTTTACAAAAAGGAGTTTCTCATTGCAAAAGTCTTCAAAATGACCCTCATCATTTGTATTCATACAAATACAAAACATAAACTAAACTGGATATAAATGCCACCACTACCTCAAAGTGAAAAATACTTCTACACAGCAGAAAATATCGCCCCAATATGGAGACAATGGACAGCTGTAGTAGTCCATATCAAATATGCTAAAACAAAAAAAGTAAATTATAACAGAAATGCTGATGCCGTCTTAACTATGGGATCCCCAGCAGCAGCTATTCCAGAGGCCATAGGCCAAGGAAATACAATGAAGTGGCATCTGCTCAGACTCCTTTTCGTTACTTTGCTGCTGTAAATAGTTTGTCTTCCCAAGATCATAAAAATTATTTTGTGTGAGTTATGTGTTTTTGTGTTAGGTTTAACCTCGAACATCCTTTATCAGATGCAGCAGATAAGAGCTAATGAAATCACATGAAAAGAGACATACATGAGGCACGTCTTTTTTTTCCATTTGTGAGACAAACCAAAACCTGCATTTTGACCAGCCGCTATACCACCTAATAAACACAACAAACAAGGAGTACTCTAGAAACATTTAATAAAACAGAAGACTGATGAGGACAGGCCCTCTCTGTACTAGAGAGAGCTGTTCCGCATGCACAGAAATTCTTGATCCCACCCCCTGCCCCCCAAAAAAGGGCAGCCGTGCT
Source organism: Pterocles gutturalis (assembly GCF_000699245.1). Taxonomy (NCBI): domain Eukaryota; kingdom Metazoa; phylum Chordata; class Aves; order Pterocliformes; family Pteroclidae; genus Pterocles; species Pterocles gutturalis. Next base: position 4,211 of record NW_010135567.1, read on the forward strand.
TATTTTGACAGACGATTTTTCCTCCCAGCCAGGACCCAGTTCCAAAGCAGCCACCCCTACTAAGCGCAGAAAGGCAAAGGCTGGCTTTTTTTTTTGTTTTTTTTTTTTTTTTTTTTTTTTTTTTGCATAAAAGGCAAATTTCCAACAGCATCCATCCTCTAAGATCATCACTTCCCCTACTGAGACTCTGCCCCACAAGTTCA
>NW_010135567.1:4444-57702 GCF_000699245.1 Pterocles gutturalis
CCAGGACTTATTTTTTTTTTAACGACAACTAAAGGCTTAAAAACTCAGAGGAGTGATTTTAAGTCATCTCTAATAAAAAAATTACAGCTTGTCTATAGTGGCAGGGGGGAGGCAAACTGCTGTGCGGGGCGGTGGCGGGCAGGTGGCGGTGTTGGGACCCCGCAGCCACCGCGCAGGGAGGAGCCGGAGCTGCCGCAGTTCACCCGAACCCCAACATCTGCTCGTAGCATCTTCATCCCTACCTGCGCATGGCTTGCTCCTACACCAGCCAAACTCCTAGTTGTTGTTATTTTCCAGATATAAAGTTTAAGCAATATAATAATTACCTTTTTTTTTAAGTGTTGGGGTTTTGGATGTTGTTTTTTTTTTTTTTCTTGAGTTTTGATTTTTTTTGTTGCTTTCATGTTTTTTGTTTGTCTTGTTTCTGGGTTTTGGGTTTGGAGGGTTTTTTGTTGGTTTTGGTTTTGTGGTTTTTGTTTTTGTTTTTTTTTTTAGAAAATTGGCTATACAACCTTACAGCTAGTACAGGTAAGATAGGCAAGAAATCCTCCCTCTTATTTCTTCTTGGCTTCTGATTTCAACAGAGCACGCTCAATTAACATTAATACCTGATCTGTCCTACTGACTGACAGTACCACACATGGAAAGAGCAATGAACTGGCAATCATAAGCAGTCTTTTTCAGCTCCAACAGCCAGGATATGTTCAGGTAACATAAGAGAGTAAATCAGGGTTGTTCTGCACTGATCTGTTGAAATTTCTGTTAGTTACACAGCTTCATAATGAGTAATATAGCCATTAGTCAAGAAGCAATACTAAAAGATTTCATAGTTATACCAAACTGCCCGCCAATCTAATTAAACCCTGGATAGCCTGCACGTACTTAAACCCAAAAGTAGACAAGAGTACAGAAAAAAGCAGAAATAAGCAAGCATACTAGCAACAACAAAGTAGAAATTTGTTAAAAACGCGTCTCATTTTGCTACTGATTCACCCAGGTCCGATTAATCTTAGACCTTCACGAAAATGAAAACACACACAGACACTTGGGCCAGAGTAAAAATGTTCTTCCAGCAGGCAGTGTAATTCATCTACCTGCCTCTCAGCTATCTAAGGGCCTTTCAGGGGGAGATGAGAGCATCATTAAATGTGCCAGAGGTGGGCTTTCGGTGTGATTACACAGATCTGCAAGGGGGTTCTGCCAAATCCCCAAGTTCTCTGACAGTAGCATACCTCTAAATACATCATTTAGAAGCATGAGGTGAACAGAGACAGGGAATAGTATTTGCTTGGGGAAAGTTATCAGTCACGTCTTGTATATATTAGCAGGTTAAACCCAAGAGTCAGCTGAATTACTTATTAAGAAAACAGTTAATCATCAGTTTTAAGGCTTCACAGAATTCTAAATATGTATTTACATGTGGTGTACGTTATTTATTTTAGGTAAATTTAAACATAGCCTCTGAAGTCTGAAGGTAGTGGCTGGCAGGTATTCTGACATCCAAAACAGCTTGTGAGAGGCTGAGTGGTGCTAAACTATTTTCAGAACAGAATTTGTGGCTTTGGGAATTTAGGGGTTCAATTAAGCAAGTTGGAAAAACAACACAGAGCTACATCTTTACCAAGTCACTCAAAATTCTAACTAGTTTTAATATTGCCAGGTTTTGATCAAATTGAAGTCAGTCTGCATAGCTGTAGCATAGTTTGTATCAGTATGGAAGTCTGATAATAATAATTGGAAACTGCTCACCATGCTCACCATGTAATCTAGAACCTTCCCCATGAAATGTTCACACATCAGAGCAGCCTTGACAAGGTCAATAAGAACAAGCACATCATGGGCAGACAGCCCTCCTATAAGCATTTGTTGCAGCAGGTCCCCAGAGGAAGCCAGGATAATGTCATTCAAAAGCAGGGTGACTACAGCATCGGGGTGCCCCTATCATCAGGTTCACTCTGTGTTGGGTTACCCAAGGAACAGGTCTCTTCTTCCAAGATGGTGCATCTCCTGGGCCCCCAGGAGAAGGAATTTGGGTCTGCAGCCTTCCAAAAGTGTCAATTCAAACTGGTGCCAGACCTAAATAAATCCACAAACTCTGCTCAGCAGCTGTCAGTGTCTAGGGTCTCCCAGGCTTTCCTTGGGAGCCAGTGGTTTCATGGAAGCTAGACAGAAACAAACCCAAAAGTCCAACTAGAAACCTTTGGAGAAACCATGTAAGATTGCCCCAGAACTTGCAGACTATGCCAAGCAAGCTGCGTGACTTGCCTGCCCGCTGGCACTACTCGGATGGCTTGCTTGGGACATGCACAGCGTGGAGCACCTGCAGGATGGAGAACCCAACCTTTCCCTAAGGGATCATCTCCAGGATGGTATTTAACTTTCATAATTACTTTCTTAGATGGACTTGTTTTTGCAGCATGTGTTTACCTTCACAAAAGTTCATATTAAGAAAAAAATGAAACAATAAATCACAGAACCGAGGGTTTCGCCGCCCCACAGTGGAGCTGCTTCCAGCTCTGTTGTGCCAGAAGTTGTGAAAGCAACTGGACTTCTTAAAGATCATTTCTGTGCATCTTTATTTAAAAATAAAAAAAAAAATCATCCCCACGCTTCAAATGATGATGAATTGTCATCTGGGCATTCCAGAAAATGACAATACAGGCCATCTATTAGAGAAAGTAACACTGTGAGCTCTACCCACTGCCCACAATGGTTTAATGCTTTGCTTTTGGAGCCACTCCAACTGGATGAACAGACAGCACAATTCCCAAAATGCAGGAATTTTGCTGCTATGAAGCACTCAGAAGACAACAATCAAGCCTTGGCTTTGTAATGATAGGATTTCAAAAAATGGCCATTTATTTTAAAATAGTTTCTGTGGTTTGTAAGATTTTTTTCTGCTGAGTGCAAGAGGATAAAACACACATACTTTCACAGGCTTTCAGCTCCTGGCCTGAGTTCAGAAAAAGACTTAGAGAAGACAGTTTTAATGTACATGATGCAAACTAGAAGAAATGAGGAAGAAAAGATGGCTCTGAAAGCTCTACTTTGCTTTCTCCTTGAAGAAGTGTAATGCAAACTAAGTGTTTTTTCACAGCTGGCAGAATCCAGCCAGATTGCAAAGGTACGAGCACGGGAGCAGCCGAACAATAGATCTATTCACCCGCAACCAGCTTCTCCAAACCTGGAGTCTCACTTTCTGGGTTCCCAGACTGAGCCACAAGTTTAATTGGGGTATATAAAAAATGAGTACAACACAAATTATCAGTAAGTTTTGATAACTTGGGCCTTAGCGAGGGAAAGGCCAGGGACTGAGCCAAGCCTATCAGAGACACCGTGGTACCTTATTAATCCCCAAATACCAAATATTCCTATGGGCACAGTGTGAAGATGAAGAGATATGTGGGAGCCTGTAGGCAGAGGCAAAAAACTATTCTACCAGTTCAGGAGTATTTTCTAAGCACCACCTGGTGCTATAGTTTATAAAGGGTGGAAAATACATTAAGGGGAATGAGATGACACCTCTGATGTGAGCCCGGCAGAGGCACGGAGCTGGGGGAATCCGTGCCGAGTCCTGAGGGATGCTGGCAGTGCCTGACTGCAGACACAGCCTCTGCTGGAGTCGTGTGCTGGACCAGGAGATTCACCCTTGAGAAGTAAAACCAAGTATCCCTGCTTCTGCCCCTCTCAGGAGCACAGAGAAGCCTGTGCACTTGCGGGGAGAGGGGGAGAAGGGGAAAAAGGCTAGGGCACGGCTCTGGGCCTTCAAATATAGCCTCAATTACCCCAGTTTCAGTTAGTCCTAGCTGAGTCAATCTCACAATCTTCTCACCACACAAGCCACATGACTGACAGTCTAGCCCCGAGTAACGATGAAGTAGGTGCAAGAAATTAAGGAGAAGGGTGCTCCTTTTGCTTATACCCTCTGGTTGTTTTTCTTCTGAGCAAAAATGTCCTCTGGCCACTATAGCGAGTAAGTTTACCACTTTGGAAAGTGCTCTGCCACACCCATGGGATGCTGAATCAGTGCGTTATACAACTTTGCTATTTACAGGCGGTTCAACCCGCTTACCTCTGCTGTGCTGCTCGCTTCACTTGCAGTAGCGCCAACTGATTTTGAAGGAGAGGTAGCTATCGGCAGGGGTGGAACTGATATGGAGAAGGAATAATTTATCTTTACACTTGGTGAATAAAAATTTACAGTATCAAGGACAATGACCAGAGAGAAAGAAAGGAATTTCAAATCAGAAGTCAACATGGAAGCGATTTGGTAACAATCCTCTATACAAATAAAATCACAGTGCATTGTGGGTTTCTGTAAACGCTATCACAAAGCCTCCCCCAGCTCTACTATAGCAACCCAAATAAACACACATACAGGTAAATCCCTGAACTCAGCCCCTAGCTTAGCCACAGAAGGATGGACATCCCCAATGGTTTGAAACCTCAGAAGCCTAACTCAGCTTAAATGCTCAGGGTTCAGATTTGTGTTCTGGATATCTCCAGTGACAGAGAGGTGGAAGAGCATTTGTAGAAATTGTTTTTTCTGGCCAGTGTAATAATCCTGAACAAGTAGGACCAGACTGGATTTTGTGCCTATTAGTTTTTGTGCGATCAAGATTGTCAAGTAGAAGTTAGGAAACTCACCAGGCTTAGCAATCAGGTCCTCTCCCTGCACGCCATAAACTGGAAGCCAAAAATCAGCATCCAGGTTTGAAAAAGTCGATCTTAATGAGAAGCAACAAAGGTTAAATGTACTAATTCTGTTAGTCATTGGGATTTATTTGCTCAGTTCTAATTTTAACTTTGGTTAGCCCAATAAAAGGTATCACATCACTGTCTGGGTAGCTGTCTTACAAAAAAACAATGCAGCTACCAACTTTCCTCCACTGGATGACATACTTGGGCAGTAGCCCTTTAAAAAAAGCTTCAACTTCTTTCAAGTACATTTGGTTTTCCATTCATTATTTTCCTGATGCTGCAAGCAACTTTATTCATCCCAGAGAAGAATAGCTACATTGTATTTCAAAGATTTAACCAAAATACTAATTCTGCTGCAAGTGTTCCTCCTTTCAGGATTTTAAAACACATGTACAAAGTGGCTGCTGAGCAAAATCCTCAATTTATGGTCAATGGGATCCGGTAAAAAAAAAGCAGCAAAAAGGAAAAGAAACTAATGACATGATAGCAAAGGTGACTGCTATCTACAAAAAGGTGGATGGAGAAGGACTAAAAGCAAAGGAAGGACTCCTCTCCCCATGAGATGAGCTAATGAACGCTGAATGTAGAATGACTTTGTTTAAAAAAGGACAAAAATCAAAAAATAAAATCAGTTCTTAATACACTGGGTGCCATCCACAATCCATAACCCCCTACACATCTGCAACTCCCTTCCACCTTGTTTTTGTCAGCCTCACCTGCAGCACTTACACAGAAGACCACCTTTTACCTTCTCCAGTCCTGCTTGCCTGCAGTAAGGATGCACCATCCACTTCTGCTTGTACCTTGCTTTCCTGGGACACTCAATCTCTTGATTTGCACTGGTGTAGGACTAAATAGGTACAACTGACCCAGCAATAATAAAGCCTTAGCTGTTCTGAAAGGCCAGTCATATTGTCCATATTCTTCTCTGGTTGTTTGGCCAGAGAAACATTATTTTTAGTCTTTTACTGACGTCAAGCTGGCTGTTACCACTGCAACCACCACCTGACCACCAAACACCCAAATGTCCTAATCCTGGGGGCAGAGTCTTACCCAGGTGAGCCAGGATTCCTCTTCTCCAGAGACTCCATTTCTCCATGGCAGCTGTCATGGGAGTTTTGGGACATGATCCTGCTGGGAATCAAAGGGTTAAGGAAACTCTCCAGCTCCTTGGTTCTCCTCTTCCTCTGGTCACTGCCCCAAGGGGCAAATCCTTACAGGTGAAATCCTGTTGCCCAGAGCAATGGGAAAACACTCCCCTCCCAAGTCCCCAACCTCCTGACTGTTTTTGGGACTTGCAAAGCAGCTGTCCAGTGTCATGATGAAAGATACGAGTTGTACCACCACGAAATATCTCGTTAATGCTGGAACATGGCACTCAAATATGCTGCCAAAAGAAACTCTCGTTGTTTCTACTGGATCAGAAGCAATTACACCATGTTAACCGAGTTGTGTTCTCACCAGTTCATTGCTCAAGCAGGAGGAAGACGCAACACATCCAGGCAGCTGGAAAAAAGCAGTTCCTGTTATATACATAGCCACTTGACTGTTCTCCAATATTTATGGATCCCGACTGCCTCCACTTCATTATACCATCAGGGGAAGAAAAAGCACAATAATCCTCTCTGTGTGTCTTGTAATTGAATCCAACCATAATTATAATATATTGTGGGCACTTGTAGTAACTATTAATTATTGAATGCTTGCTTCATAATGAACTGGAATATCATCTGTTATAGACTAACTTCTTCATGTATTCTCTAACACTTCCAAGATGCTCTGGAACTGGTCTATCCTTCAAAACAAAAAAAAAGTAAAAAAAAAAAAAACCAATACAATAAAAGCTCATTTCTTTCCCAAACACACTGTAGACTTTGTGATACAGCCTCATCTGATTTAGCAAAGTAAGGAAGACTGGTCCAAGCCACCCTTGGATCAAAACCTTTGGTGTTTCCTAAGGTTGTCTAAGAATAGCACCTACACTACATTCATTAGCAATGATAAAATGTCTCAGCAGAATAAGAGGAGACTGGAGGTGCCAATTTTTGAGTAGTACATGAAATTCAGGAAATAGTAATAATAACATCAACATCATCAATTTAGAGACACCATGGCAGCTTTTTAAAAGACAAAAGGCCAAGCTTTCTGTTGATCAAATGCCAAATTAAGTGCATTCTTCTTAATACAATGTGTCCTGGAAATACTTCCCTCCCACACTCTCTGTGTTGGGGAGCAGAAGGGGAGGATGCTCTTCACTGCTTGATTTCCTAAACTATTTAATAGTGCTGCTTTGGTTGTTGAAAAGCTGCTATACATCATCCAGAGAGTGACTTCATCTCATAAGTGGCTGAAGTAACGTGTATAAAATGCTCTGGAGTTTTATTTCACAAGGGCCTGTTTCACATGCAGCATCACTCTCTACAGCGAAGAGATTCCACTTCTGGGGTGGAATGCAGCAGCTATTTAATTAACACTGACTAGCTAACCCTCATGCATGTTATATTTTGGGAAGAGTACCTTTTGGAGTGACCCTCATAATTTACTACATCGTCTAGGAGTTAAATGGTGCTTATATGTCATCTTATTATGACATACAGCCTCCAGTACAAGAGTATGAATGTTCTCCTGGCAAAACCAATAGCAAAATACTCAGTTAAATACAACGAAAGTAGATTTGGGCCTCTAATCAGGTTACAGTAATGACTCAGGATGACCGACCTCCCTTCAAGATTTCTGATCAGGCAACAGCTTACATAATGGGAACAGCTTTTATCTTGTTTCTGCAGCTGAATACACTGTCGGTCTGCACCCAGCTGGAGCTGTGGTGGAGGGTGAGCTATGATCCGCAACAATCATTCCCACTTAGGAAGCACTCCAAGTCTCTATTCTACTTGTAAAGATGGATCAAAATACCTTATCAAACACTGTTACCATTTTTCTCCGGAGTCTTCACTTGTTTGGCCAAAAATAATTTCCAAGAGAAATATTTTTCATGATGAGAGCATAAAGTGGCACTAGCAAACAGGTGAATAACACAATACACTCATGCTATATCAAATGGAAAATACCCCATTAGAGCTAACATCAATTTACATACTGTAGCCTGAGGGTGTGGAGCTCTTCCAGGGCTTCTGGTTACTTTTGCAATTTTTTCCTGCTATAAAAACATGATTATGCTCAATTCATTAATTTTAAGAATGAGGATGGATACCAAAAGCTTCAATACAGAAGGCTCATCTGCAAGCATGGATGCCTTACACACACATGACAGTGCATGCAAAGGAAACAGCAACCCACAACAAGTGCATATGAAAATATAATGGTATTTTAATCCCTTTCCTGTTTTTTCAGGACTTGTGTTGAATTTGGTCTACTGCAATATCAGAATAAATTCTCATAGAAACAAGGCATTCAAAACCACTTCTAGGTTGGGTGACTTTTGCTAATTATAAACCCAGCCCTGTAGACACTGGGTGCCTCGGCCTCCCAGTTGTTTAAACAGGACCTGAGGGCATTCTGTCCTCTCAAGAGGATCAAGACTCACAAACCAGCGAAAAACAATGCAAACTTTACCTTTGAGCTGCAAAGGAATGAGGCGACAAATATGCAAATGGCATATGGAAATATCACATAAATACTGGAAGAATAAATGAACAAAGCAGCATGATGTCAAGGGGTGACAGCGAACAAGGCCACGGGAAACTCAAGGTTCATTTCAAATAAAGAAGAGATACAGAAGCTTGGTTTCAGGAGTACGTCATATATTTTACAGCACCTTTGTGGCAGTTTTTAAAATAGATTATTTATAAACAGGATATTCTGATAAGAAAGATACTTATTCAATATAATGCATACCCTGTATTTTTTTTATGCTGGAAAGACTTCACATAGAAATACAATCTCTGCTTAGCAAATTTCAGTTTATGGCAGTAAATTACTCTTTATAAGCAATACAACAACATTGAAACTTATCTCTAATGCTCACTGTACAGTAAAAGCCGAAGAAGAGAAAAAGACAAGACATAAAGCAAAACCCAGCCCCTTGAAAGTAATGTTATTTTTCTGTATCATAGTTTAATAATAGTTGGACAGGAGAATCAATCTGGGGCTGGAAACCACAGTCCTAGTTTGAACTCAGCATTGTGTTCAAAGCCCAAAAGATCAGCAGAGCCCAGACCTCCAGATTTTGGTCATCAGAGTAGTAATCGTTTTAATCTGTTTTTCTAAATTGCACCAGCACAAAAACAAAATGAAAGAAAAGCCCTTGGACAATAACATTCAACAAATAAACTCTACTAAGAAAATAAACTCTTGAAGTATTTATGTGTTTAACAGACATAAAATGTATATATTTTACGTTGACTTATTTTAGAAAATACATTTCAAAGTGCTACAGCACAAAGTTGTCGTGACTCACAGTGTGGTTTCCAAAAACATCACAAAATTCCTTTTAGATATCTGTATACAAAATTAATTTCAATAAAATGATAGCTTAAAATTAATTTTTATCTGTGAGTCACCTAAACATATAAAATTCTTCTCAAATAGCTAGATGTGCAGACAGGCTGTGTATTTAAGTTGCCCAGAACAGCTGAATAGTCATTACTCTAAAATCCTGTTCAGAATAGTTTGATTGGCCACCAATGTCTGTCTTGGCCTCAGAAACATTGGCAATGAGAACCAAACATTTGGTCCCCCTGAACTAGAAGTTTCCTTACATTTTTTCAGTTGGCCAACTCTCTAACTTCAAAACTTCTTGTACCTGGCCTGAGTTTTGTCCAGCCAAAAGAACTTTCTTAAAAATTCAAGCTACATTAGAGAACTCCTAAGGATTACTTCTCAATATTTTCTCTTAGTCTGCTGCATAAATGACTACGTTTCAATTATTTCCCTCCTCTGAATTACATGGCCTATTTGGCATTGGGGGAAATGAAATAATTTTTACTCAATGCAACTTTCAAATCCTGATGATACTACCAAATACCGCTATTGAGTGTGATATACAAAGAGGTTTTACGTTACTACTATTGACAGTTCTGCCTTCCCCCCCCCCCCTTTATTAGCAGGACATTTCCCCTTTTCTGTAAGACTATTCTCATGAGACCTCACTTTACAAAGACACGGAGCAGAAAGGCAAATAAGAGTGCCTCTGAGCCTTGCGTCTTAAAATGACAGAAAATAAATAAGAGTGGATGATATAACCGACCTGAGTGCCTACTCATTTTTTTTTACCCTAAACCCCCAATGCAGCCAGGCAGCTCTGAGCACTGGGATCACATTCAATAATGGTAATTATGACAAGAGTGATATATTTCACAGAAATCTCATTGCAGTGTGCTTTCCAGCTATATTATACGCCTATAGCACAGGATTCTTTGGTCCAGGATTCTACACTGTTATGGTACAAGCGTTCAGTAGTAACTGTGCTTGATTTTTCTAGATTACCTAGTAGCCAGTGACAAGAGGACAAAAGAAGATTTGAGATCTATAGTTAAAGTTTAAGCCTAATAGCTACAGTAATTGATTAGTTCTCCATGTGTAGTTGAGGTGTGCAGAGAGACTACAGGAGATTATTTTATTGTGTAATTTTCACAGCGCAGCAGGGTACCTTGACAATGGGTTGGATACCATCCTCCTGACAAAAACCACAGGGGAGGGATCAGAGAGAAGAAAACTCAGCCAGCAGCATCACTCCATAACAAGCAGGGGGTAGGATTTTTCCTTCCTGGGAAAGAAACAACATTTCTGGCCCCACAACTTGGAAATATCTGAGGTCTCCTGGGGGACAGAGTCATTTTTATTGGAAGTCACTGCCCATTTTAGTCCTAGAGGTATCAAAAAGCCTTACACAATTCCCTGGCTACTTAGCTCTATTGAATAGCTAAGATGTTGAAAAAGGCTCCATGAAACATCGTTACATCATGTTTACTGAGCCAGAGTAGGACCAGAGGGTTAACCAGCAGATGCACAAGTGGTGCAAAGCTGGTTTTGTCTTGGGGGCAGATGCAAAGAGGTTGAAAGTAGATATGGAGATGATGAAGGTCAATGGCTTAAGACATCCTGAAAAATGATGTCTCCTTGTTATCCACAGATCAAGTCTAGCACAGACCACAGCAACTGTCATCACTTCTGCTGAAACAGCACAAAAGTGAGTTGAAGGGACCTCTTCAACAGCTAGAACAGGAGTTGGTGAACCCCCATTGAGGAAACCAACAGGAGCGCGGGATGCAGACATGGCTCATGCAATGGCATACACCAGAAACTAAGCTGAGACCAGTAGTGGGTTTGTATCTGCCATCCAAAAGACTGCAACTTGCATTTTGGTATGAACCAGGAACAGTCAGGAGAGGCCTCATTCAAATTCCAGGTTTTACACTTGCCCGAGGTCTCAGTTATTTTCAATTCAAATTATCTCCTAATGATATCTCAACTCACCCTCAGGAATCTAGAAATGAGTCTGATGCTTCCAAACTCTAGGCTGAGGTCCTCTCAAAGGTCACCTCAGTTGTTGTGTGCTGCATTTCGGGCAACTTGCATGGACCTGACTTTCAAAAGGTGAATATTCAGTGCTTCCTGAAATCTCAACCCTCAAAACACCCTCCAACTGGATCAATAAAAATTAAGGCACTAAAAAATTGCTAGTTACTTTTGAAAATCTTACCCATAACTGGAACAGACTAATTGACAAGAAAAAACAGAAATCACAGGTAACCATAAAAAGATCCACATGCTGCTGTGCTCAAGATACTTACAGTGTAAACTTTATTTACATTCATAGTGACATAGTTAATGGCAAAAGGGTTTGCCCTTTATGTCCAGTAACCATATTTTACCCTATATCTCTAGAGAGCAGGAGTTTGTATAAGCAATGAAAGAGGGGAAAAAAAAGTTGATGAATTACCAGTTTTTCTTCTTGTGGTGAATTCAGCTGTCTGGAATCATGAATGTTAGTACAGGAGGAAACGAGATAGTTATCTTTTGTCAAAACTGCGATATAACAAATGTTAATATAATCTCAAAGGGAGGTATAGTTCAGAATATCTTTCAAAAAAAAACCAAAAAAAAATCCTGAAACAAAGGTTGCTTTTAACTATGTGTAAACAGTCTTTGATCAACCAGCTGAATCCTTAGATGTATCACAAAACATATCACAACATCCCCACCACAGTTGGGTAAGTGCTTCAACTTTGCTCACAGAAAGTAGTTATCAGGGAGACCCAACCAAAATTATTAGAATGAACTTTTTTTGTATAAATTAGCTGAGTCCTCTCCTTGCGGAAGCTGCGATGAGTACAGAGTAAAATGGATTGGTACTGCTGCATTATAGTTTGACAACAGATGGAAATTCCTCCTGAGGGCTGTCTTCAATTTCATGGCTTTTTGGCTTCCTCTGCTGCATCCTCAGACAAACCTATGAAGCAGAAAGAAGATACTTAAAAATTCAGTGCACTTGGCAACTACACCCACTATATTGTTGATTCCATCAGTTTGTAAAAGCCTTGGTTATAGCTGGAGGAAACAATTTATTACATGCAAACCAGGTAGGACAAAAATGCACAACTTGCAAATTCAAGCACTCACAAGTTTAGAAAATATTAAAAAAAAATTAAGGCAATAAGGGCAATTTCACATCAGCTCTTTTATGCATATGATGGATGATACAGTCTAAGTTATAAAATCACAGACTACTTTGACATCAGAAAATAATAGCAGAGAAAAAAACAGGCATACGATCTGAGACACAGTTACTCCAATCTACTGCCATTTTGCCTGCCCCTTTTTCTAGGTAGAACTGGCAATACAAATTGCAAAACAATAGAAAATTAGGCTCCATAAACTCATTAACAAAGATTTCTTTTTTATATATAAGACTAACTCTTCGGGCAAGGGGAAAAGAGTAAAACCCCTGTTATTGAAGATAACTTCTGCCTTGAACCAAGAGTATCAGTTTCCTATTTACAAATGTCAGTGCAAGAGATTAATCCATCTTGGATCGGATATAAATCTTTGCAATAAGGTACCCGACAGAATTGGAAAAGTGGGTAGAAACTCATTAAAAGTTGCTTGGACTATCTAGGAAGAAAAAGAACAGTGGACAATCACACAAATTTGTATATGCACATACTTGCATGATTTTAATTTAAAGTGATTATTTAACCCAACAGTTTCTTACATGTCCACTTTTAGTTTAGGTTGAAAATTATTTAGCCTAAATAATTTTTTAATGAACATAAAGAAAACCAAAATAAATTGGCACCATCTCTAAATGTTACATGACTAATAATGAAAATAACCCACAGGTTTTATATTTTGTGGGGTTTTGGGTTTTTTTTCCTCCTTCGGAGCCATCTCTGAAGAAGGCTGAAATCTCCACACACCCAGTGAAGTAAAATGATCCAGCAGGTCAGCAGAATAAAATTTGAGCATCCAAGTCTTCCGAATCCCAGCCACCAGTTGCCTGTCGGCCCAACCAAATTCACACAGAATTTAGCACCAACAACACATGAACAAAACCATCTAGATTTCTTTTTCAGGTTTTGCTTTACACTATCAATGTTTTTTGGTGCTTGGGGATTTCAGTATTTTCAATGGTTTTCATGGCTGATGGTACTGAACTGAACAAATTTTATCTCAAGCCTTGAGACTGAAGTAAAGGATGCGTGAAGCTAACACAGCAAGAGATAAAGGATAAAATTGTCGAGATACAAAAGACTAAAGCAATAAAGTTTCCACAACAGCTGGAAGCCCAAAGCCCTCAAGAGGCTAAGAAGTTCCCTTACTGAAGTTGCTACTTTTTTTAACTTTTTTTTTAAAGGACCATTAAAAATACCATGTTAAGAGCTGACATGGGTTTACAAAGGTCAGCCCTTGAATGGGGTAGGTCTTTTGTTCAAAACTCTGATCTCATAACACATGCTGGGATGCCAAAGGGACCAGCAGCAGGTCCCATCTTGTTTCATGAATGATCTAGGGGAAGGAAGTAGGTAGCACAATAATGAAACGTATGGATTATAAGAAACCGAGATGACCTACAAATACTGGACATGAGAAAGAAATATCACTCTAGGACCGCAAAGATTAACGAGGTTGAGAGAAGATAAAAGGAGATACCTCTTGAAATGCATCATGGAAATAATAATCTTAAACACAGATATTTGCTGAGGAAAGCCCTGCAGAAGTAGCACCGTGGAAAAAGCTGTTGAAGACATGCCTTTGCGGTGAAATACCCCACACAGCCTAATGCCAGGACCACAGAAGCCACTGCAGAGCTTACCGTTGGGGATTTCAGTATTTTCAATGGTTTTCATGGCTGATGGTACTGAACTGAACCAACTTTATCTGTTCCTGACTATATAGCTTTGTTGAGATCACATCTGGAGCTGTTTACAACTCTTACTACATAAAAAGGCACTGGAGAATATCTTACTTTCCCACCATAATGAAGGAAAAGAGTTTGCAAGAATTAGGAAACTGGTTTCTGCATGCTCTTACAAAAGCTAGATGCACATGTAGTTTGGATGAGAATCAGCAAAAAGGTGGCAGGATTATGGTCAGCTTTTTGTATCTGAAGAGAATAGCCGTGGATTTACCAGAGACCCAGAGGCACTAATCTGGACAGGAGCGTTACACACCAAGTTGCACACTTAAGTCACCTGGGACATGTGACACTGCCACTGCACAGTGTCCTCAACCTCAATATGTTTGAGGACTGGCTAGAGGACATCTAAGATGCATAACAGTAAAGAAATTAAAAAATCAGGGGAAAAACAAAATCTTAATGAAAAGGCTATAGGACCCTAATGCATCTTTATCAGGCTGAAAAAATAAAAATGTAATTATTAAATTATAATGTAAAAATTTTATTTGAGCCATAAAATAGTGCCTCAAGATACTGCTTTCAAAACCTGTTATTTCCATGACATTGACTTCTTACAAGCAACCCTTGTGTCTGTTTCTACAAATTGCCATGCCAAACTGGGCAGTGTGAACGGTTACTTTCAAGCTTGTGAAACACAGTGGACCCACTGAAGCTAATGCATTAACTGTAATTATGGGCTGGCAGAACTGAAGTAATACAGCGGGATTTACCTCAATTTCACACAACTTTGCCAGAAAGCACTGTACATGACTATAGGGAACCTGGAATACTTCTGCATGGATCAAAGAACTACCACATGAGTAAACTGTGGGAGAGGTGAGCTACACACTGCAGCTATTTTTTTATTGTGTAACTCCAAAATGGGAGACAGTAATAAAATATGGCTTGCAATAATCAGTCTTTCCACCTCTACCCTGTATTTTTTTCAATATGCAGTATTTATTAGTCACTTAGGAGAGCAACATAATTTTCACATTGATCTAACTGGCACATGCTATATCACAATAGGTGAGATAATTAGCATCAGAGAAGTTTATCATCAGTATATTCTGACAAGCTTATGCGGATCCTAAGAAATACAGGTTATAAAATTAAAAATTCTGTAGACTAAGGCCTCATTTCATCAGGAAAAAAAGCTTCCTTCCATCTTCAGAGCCCCCAGTATGAAGTCCTCAATGTTTCATTTTATACATCACACAAAAATCCTACCAGAATAATACTGGTCTGAGCACACACTTAGACAGATGTATATTAAAAGGTTTATATCTCTATTTATCAAGTTATGAACTGGGAAGCTGCTTTTGAAAATAATCATGTTAAATTTTAACTTCTCTGCAGGTGGTAACCCCAGGAGTTTTTGGAGGTAAGTTTTCAAAACAGAATTAAAATATACAATTAAATTAATACCCTGATTAGTAACATGAGATTGCATATATCGGAGGTCAAAAGCAGATTCCATTTTCAGTCACTTAAATCCTTCAAATTGTTTTGTGTATTTGTCAAACAGAGCTCATTAGCACCCTCATGAAAGCAGCTTCTATAAACAAAGACACAGAAGACTTAAGTCATGTTAATTTGCCTCTTGAAAAGCATGACTTAATGCATACATATCCAGTCACAGAAAGTTCATCTGTAGATCAAAATGTATTTTTGAGTCTTGAAAACTGAAAGTTCAACGAAATTCAGCTACAGTGACAGAAGCAGCAAAGACTGCTAAAAACCCCCAGTTTTCCTGGAATTATTATTCATGCAGCTAGAGAAAAAAAAAAAATAAAGAAAAATTTAATGGGAGGGACGATATTTGAGCACGACGGCAGAAGGGAGGAGAAAGGATTGCTTTCTGCAGTCATAAATTGTTCACACTAAGCATGATGGTGTAAGGTTTAAAGATGTTCAGGTTAAACAATTAGGCAATGGAAAAAACTACCCAGGGAGGTGGCTGAGTCAAGGACACGAGAGATTTGCAAGAATAGGGTAGATGAAATCCTGGTGGGGATTAGTGAAGAGGAAGATACACAGGCTTTGAACTGGATGATCTAAAGCATCTTCTCCACTCCTATCATTTATGCTGCTATGATTCATTGCAAGGAGAACATTTTGGACGCCTGTGAATTACTGGCTGAGTTTCCTGGATACTATTGTACATTAGTCTACACTGAAGCATGCATAAGTCAAAGTTGGCTTTGAAGTGTTTGATCTACAATATTCAGTGCTTACTAGTCTCTTTTTCATACAGTGACTCAGAAAAAGGGCTGTTATAACAAGACAACAAAAGTTATTTTGAGTTCAGACTAAGTTAGAGAAGGGAGGCAACTCCTTTTTTCAGCTATTCCCACCTAAAGAGGAAAAAACCACCCCATTTCATGGTCTGATGGTTAATATTGCTATTTCTAGACCTGACACAAAACAGCTTTAGAACAAACTACAGCTTCAAAGTAACTGTTTTTCAGAAAATTTTGGATCCAAACCTAAATTGTTCCAAATGACCAAAGTTAATAATTATTTTTGCTTTTGTGTCAACAAAAGATGACAGATCTTTCCCAGCACTGTCAAGTCACATTACTGAAAATCATTATAATTTTATTTTTAAGAACTCCATCTATTCACTGCTAATAATTCTCATTACCATTATAAACTGCTTGAGGAAATACATACAGCTTTCTTTTTTTCTTAGCACAGAATCTTTATTCCACGCACACAATCCAAAGGGTTTCTCAGAAAGCTTAAGAAACAATATCTTGCTTATCCCAAGCAAACTGACACAGTTTAGCTTGGAGTGAAAAAGAGATTAGCATAAAATCATCAACTCCAACGTGGTGTGGAAGACTGATCATCATGACGGACAAGCTACATACTTTCCTACGCTGCTTTCATGGGAGAAACTGGATTTGATCAGTATTCTGTATCACTTTTTATAGAATAATAAACTGAGCGTGAGCCTTACCATTGCCTCCCAAGTCACCAATGAGTCACTGATCATTGCGTACAGAATTTAAAAATGAGAGTTTCGTATCTGAAAGGGGAGTGATGGTAGCTGGATGAGTGGGAAGCATGGACTGACTCATTCATTAAAGAATTGCGTAACTCAAATAAATTTGCTTTTTGTTAGGAAGCAGTGTGACTGACAGCAAGGATTTCATGCTGTGAACTTTGCTCTGTCCTAAGGGAGTATATATACATCACAGGATGGATAATGTGAAACAACAGTTTCCATCACTCTTAAATATGCCCCCTACCAACTGCAACTAACATGACAAGTCCAACCTGTATGAAGCTATCAACAGTTAAGTTTCTGAACTGCCACAAAATATCAGGGGCAGAAGAGACAGCTCTTACCTTGGGGATAGCAGGGTCTATTCCCACAAAACTTTAAAAGTCTTGCTAAAAAAATCTTCCTTTTGTCATTCTGATTTAATAGTGACATGTAACAGCAGCGTAACACAATGCAAAACACACAGAGGCAATAAGACAAAGGCAACATTTACCAAGTGTCCACTTTTTTTTCTTAAATTAACTTTTAAACACCTTACAAAGTTCTTGTGTGCTCATGCCCTTCGGCAGTAGCCCCCAGTAGAGACTCTACAAACAAGGGCTTGGGACAACTCACACACACATGTACCCATACACATTACTACCCCAAATTTTCTGTTGAGAACCTCAACACCTATAAAGCATTAGAGCTGCCACCAATGGGTCCAAGAAATGAACAAAGATTGAATTACTGCCCATCTCTTTTGGGTAAGGTAAGGAGGTATGCACCAGTTCCGTTCCTGGGATTATCAACTACTCAACCTGTAAATGGTAGAGTTCAGACTCCTACATTTATAATGTTGCAAACTTTCTACATTTTCTTTAGGTCTTTCTTCTGCTTCATATCTGGAAAATTCCCAAGACATATAAAGCATTTCTAATATAAAGTTATCAAATTTCAACATCAGGAAAAACACCCAGTGACATGACCAGAAATTCCCAAGGTGCACAGCTGCTCCTTCTAATGACCCTGGTCCCACAGATACACACACACAGATACACAAAGCTGGAATAAATATGTTCAGTAAGAAACAAGGAGGTGTCAAAACACAGAATCCATAGATATCAAGGATAGAAGAAGAGGAATGGGATGCTGGTTAGTTTGAAGCAATGTAAAGCTCTGTAAGCAGCACTCTAGTAACAGTATTCTGAGCTCCATTCAGGAACCAACCAAAAAAAAAAAAAAAAAGAAACATCAAAAAACTATTACAGAGCAAACTGACAAGCTCCTTAAAAAGCAGTTACCTCCCTGAAATGAAGTCATTGGTCATTACTGTGGGAAAGGCCATTTCAATAAAGCCAATTTTTTTTAAATGAAAAAAGCCTATTTGCTCCAAACACCTGGCTTACCAAAATCACCTATCAAATGCTGGACATTTTTCTATGAAAGCTTGCAAATTTTTTTTAGAAAAGGTAGTTTTCATTTAGAGATGATCACAGGAAGAAGTCACAGACGACACATTTCAGCTGGAACAGATATTTCTTGCCAGGAAGTAAATCCCTAAAAATGAGCTTGCTTTCCAGTGGCCAAACCTCCCCCTTTCTAATTAACTATCAGCCTTTGTTAGGGTGGTAAATTAATCCAGTGGCTTCTAAGGCAAATACAAATCTAAAACTTAATGAATTATGGTCACACAAATGTCAATGCTTCCATTTATTCTTTGCCATGCTTATATCTTCCCATTCACTGCAACCCAAAATCCTGCTAAGCTTTTCAGAAATGTTGTCTCTTTAATAATTTGCTGTCAGAAAAAAAAAAAAAAAGAAAAATATATATTTGGGCCATGTACATTGAGATTCGACAGAAGATAATATATTAAAAATAGGGTCTTTTTTGCATAAACATAACTCTTGGCTTTTTCCTGGGGAGAAGTAATGCCATAGTAATCAGTCTTTTGCCTGCTTGATTCATTGGGGTGTTTTGTTGACTTCCCAGACAGACAGAGCAACCAGCCAGCTGACTATTAACAAATCCTTTATCTTCCCAGACAAGCGATCACCATGACAGATAGGCAAAACTCCAGGGGCAGGTTAGCTTCAAGGCAAGATTTTCCACCATCTTCATATGAATGGCAGTGAATCCTACTCCTGGAGACAGCCACCCAGTGTCTGCCTGCAGGAAGATCTAAGATCCTTCACAAATATTATACATACACACATATATTACAGTCATTATTCTACTCCTATAAATTGGCTGCAGCTCATAATTGACATCTGAAGACCTACACCCTCCCTGTTAGTAAAACTTCAAACATTCCTCATCCACCTATGTAACTTTAAACACTGAGCAAACTTTTCAGCTGAGATGATTTTCCTTAGGAAATTGCAAATGTGGGTCAAACAAATCACCAGTCAAATTTCTGCTGAATTTGTCAGATCAATTTGTCTAAAAAAGTAAATAATTACGGCATTTTTGGGATTTTCAAAATCTTTTGGATTTTCATTTTACACTGAAACATTGCAAATAAGCTTCCTTGAATATATTTTTTTAAAAGCTAGCAGATACGAAGTCTAAGTTAAATACTTCATTTGAGGAGAAAAATAGAAACCTGAATCAATCACTGGAGGTTGTCCCAAAATAACAGTTTTTCTAATTCTTTTGCTTCAACTCAGAAAAACTTAAAAATAACCCGAGTTATTCACAGAGCTCTACTCTTAGTAGTGCATACCTATATCTTAAGTCAAAATAGTGTAGCTATCCTTTTAATATGCATTATATTATTGCCAGACTGATATAGACTTGCATTTAGGGCCTGTGCTGTGCTTCTTGTGCAAATTTAACTTGTACAGCCAACAAAACAACTTAGGTCCTTCATACATAAACATCAGTTTCTCCAGTAGAGATTTCCAAGATTTTCTTAGAGCCTACAGGACACATAAGCCCATGGCTCCCCCATACCAGAAGGATGCAACAAAACAGAAGAAATTCCAAAAGGAACAGTGTAATCTGTGTGATTATTTTGGAAAACACAAAAGACGGGAGGGAGAGAAATAAAATACCCAAAGGCAAAGCAACATGAGGAATTTAGTGCAACTAAGAGATATAAAAGAGGATCAAGAAGATGAAGTCAAGGAAAGGAATATTCAAGGCTGCTTTAATGCCATGTCCTCTCCCAAGAGAAGTGGTGGAAGCCAGGTAGCTTGTAACATTTGTAAATTAGTACCACAATGAAGACAACAATCTGGTGGTGTCGGGAAGATGGTCAAGCTGATATAACAGGAGTTTTCCATTTCTAACTGCTATTATCATACAACAGATCTGAGGTGCTACAAATTCCTAAGTGTTTTGTAATATTCACAGGAACATCAGCTTTTGTTTACCATCAAGTATTCAGCAACTTAACACTCTTCAGTATGTTACTCCTTTTAACAATGGAACATTACAGTGCAAATGATAAAATCATATTCAAGATTTCCATGGATTCTTCTGGAAATAACATACAACAGGATTTTACCATTTGATCTCATTTTTCCTTTGGAGCCTTGTGGGAAAAAGGCATTGGTAGAGAGGCAGGTTTGAGGAAAAATGTGTTTAAAAAAAAAAAACAAAGGAAAACTAATGATTTCATGTAATACTTTCCAATCTTGAATTTCACACATTCCTTTTAAGCTACACTATATGAGAAAAATGCTCTAAGAGTCTTTTTTCCAAAAGCAATCTTTTGATAAGTCTCAGTGTTGGCTTAAAAGCAAAAGAACAAAATAAAAAGAACTTGTATTAAAGTAACAGATGAAATTTCTTCTAAAACTCCTTTCTGTTGCTCACCAAAAATCTGTATCTGCCTGGGTTTTTTATTTCGGTTGGTTTGTTTGGGGGTTTATTATTATTTATTAACTTTATCTTCATAAATGTAAAGTATGTTTTAGGGGGATAGAAAGATAATGTAATAGAATTCGTATTTTTTATCTGATATGTATTCTAAACTTAGTATCTCTCTATACCAAAGACCTGTAATGTAACACTCCTTATTTTCATGTCTTTTCCACTGACATCAGTCTCATTTCATAGAGATGGAAGTACAGCTACCCCCTTGCTACATCCCTGGATATTTCCAGGCATATCTTGACCTCAGTAGCTATAATGGCAGTTCCAGTACTCATAACAAAACTTGTAAAGCTACTCAGATTTGATGATCCAGTTAAGAATTCCTTAAGGCCCAAATCTGCATTTCTGAAGGACAACTAGAACATTCTGGGCCCTCCAACCTCACATCAAAATCAGCAGGACCAGCAGGAGAGCAGCACTTTGCAGGACTGAGCCTTTTAGCACCTCCAGAAAGAGTAGTGGAAGCCAACACGCTTGCATCACTTTTAAATGTATTAGGGACTTTCTCAGGGGCTCAGGAAGCAATAAAAACTAAGTGCAGTCAGACTGCAGGAGAGCAATATAGCTTTCATCATTCCATGACTCTATTATTTTCTCTGACTTTAGGGAAAACATGCTCAACTTTTACACACAGGCAATTCGGTATTACAAATTTTCAGGAAATGTCACTTCTACGGGATTCCCACAACAAACGCAGGGTAAATTCAAATTGCCATTTTCTACAACGTCACTGCTCAGAATAAATTTGTCATGTAAACAAGCTGGTTTAATTACAGCACAACACAACTAACTGTCCTAGACCACAGGCTTCTTACTGAACGGGCACTAACGATGCTAGGAAGAGCAAAATTATTTCATTCTGGTGGTCATGTAATGTTAAGATTATTTCCTCACTGACTAATAAGGTAAGTGCCTGAACAAAGATAAGAAAGCAAAGACAGATGCACTAAGACAGTGAAGGAGAAGGAAGGAGAAGAGGGGAAAAAAGAAAAAAAAAAAAAGGGGGGAAAGCATTCCCAGAAAATGTACTGAAAGGAGATCCTTTGTCATGCAATGTTTCAATTTATCAATCACTTTGCAGTTCTTTCCAAGTTTGGAAGAAGTTTAAACAGCATCAGCAGCTTAGAACATTTAGAAAAAAAATGCCAAATCCCAACAGAGCTGAAGGGTATGCCACAAATACCTAAAAAGAAAAAAAAAAATATATATATATATACACACATATATATCCTTGATTTAAGGTCAGGTACTGTGAACGCTTGCTGTGGTTTATGAATAAGCAATTCCATGGAATTTAAGGAGTCCTACAGGAATTCTCTAACACGTAAATGCTTGCAGAAGTAGAACCTGATTTTCACACTAGATGTTTTTTAAGCTGTTGATTTTCTGTTTTTATTCTGGTATGAGTAGCATAATATTACCAATTAAATATTATCAATTAATGCAAAAAAATTATCTCCCAAAGTATGAAGGTCAGGTTTCCCAGACGCTGCAGTTGTATTGATATAGCAAAGAGCTGCCTTCGGAGCTGCTTTACTTCCAGCCTGTCTCTCCTCCACCCGAGACAGCCTAAAGACAGTTCAATCATGCTTGAAGGCGCTGTCTGACAGAGGAATGCTCTTCCTCCATACTTGATACATGCAAGGTCCACAAACTTGTGCTTGAAAACAGCATCTAGGCCACCACTATCTGTCCTTATTTATGTCAGCAACAACAGATGCCTCCCCAAGAAGGCGTACAACCAGGTTTTCACAAGCCACCTCCAACTCAATGAAAGTCCTCCTCAACAACATAAATCTGCTCCTACTAAACCATTTATAGGACAGAGCTTTATGACTCGGTTTTACTAGTTTGGGGAGTAGCCAACTACTCATGCATGTTACTTCATCAGCTCCAATTCCAGTTCAGAAAACTGTCTCCAATCACTTAAGCACACGACCAGCTGAGATGAGTGGAACTGAACGCACTATGTATGTGTTCGAGTCAGCAGTATAAGTTGGGTACGTGCACAAGCACTGTCTTAACAGAGCATCTAAGTATAGCCTTGAAATGCTTTCCTAAATAATGCCCCAGAACTCTCTGATTCTACAACACATTATTTCAACCTATACTCCAAAAGTGGTGATATCAATGCATTTCTGTATTTCAATATTTCATATTTAACCTTGCTAGAATATTGATTTTGGAAAAATCTTTGAAACATGACAGTGGTTTTGGGTATAATTTTTTCCTTTTCTCTTCCTCTCTCCCTCCTCGATTTTGCTAATGATCTCTGAAACTCTGACATAAAATAATTGTGGTGAAACAGAAAATAAAATAATAGAAATCTACATCCATGTTCTGAATGAAATACAAAATGCTAATGAACCGTGCTCATTTAGTAACCAAAAGAAAACAAGGGTTTTTTTTTATAAAAATCTTTTGCATTTTACTGTGCACGTGACTTGCAGGTAATGTTGGTATTTTTTTTTTGTGGGAGGTTTTAAGTCTAAAAAGAACCTGGTGACATCACCAAGAAAATGCCTAAATCATAGATTACATTTAACAGAATACAATTTTGTTTCCTTAGGAAACAGTTGCTTTTCTGTCTCCAAAGCGTTCTCAAAGTAGTCTCTGCTGTTACACATGGCACTTCTGATCTCTCATTGTGGGAGAGCTTTACATTAAAGTCCACACAGAGCTCTAAAAGCCCCATTGGAGCCTCTCAAGGTGATAGTTTGGGCAAAAACGTAAAGAGGGATATGTTATTGAAAGAGATTCTTTTGCAGCAAAAGTGAAATCTAAATACAATAGATGGAGATTTACCAACGCGTAGACATTGTCCCACCGTGCCTGCCCATTATCTGCTTCTGCCAGGACCTTACAACAAGCTGGAAGCTATTGCTTCTCTTCCAGTGCGTTTGCAGTTTAGAGGTCCTGTTGCTGCAATCTGGGATTTTGTTGGAAGAAAGGCAATGTACATCCCATGTAAGATGTTTCGAAAGGAGCTGTAAGTTAAGGTATAGATAATTCTTGCCTTTTAACCCTTCCTTGGAATGGTAAGAGTGTTTTCCAATCTGTCATCCATGAAGTCATGGTCTGCAGCCCATGAAACCACATTAAACAGAAAAAGAAACATCATCCTCACAGTATTTTAAGCTAGAGGCGCAAAGATACAATTGTCTGCAGGAAATGGGCTAGCAGAAAGGCATGATTGTGAAAGTGTGAAAACCACTCGCTCAGTGGTGCGTGAAAATGGAAAGTAGAGGATCAAATTGCAGTTTTACCAGTACAAGAAAACAGTAAAACATACCAACAACTAAACCCATGTGTAACAAAGTTTCTAAAGTAGTACTTACCCTTCTCTCACATTTTTTGGAAGGCAGTAAAACAGAAGCACTTTTGAAATAGGTCTGGGTATTACCATCTCATTTAATGGGTTGCAAGTCGCTCCAGACAGACAGTTCCTTTAAGCATGGTGGAATAGTTTGCTGGCTCACACTAAACTGGGCCAGATCTTCTGCACCCACACAGGAGAATTCAAATTGTGCTTTCAGAAATAGCATTTGCCTGAAGGATTCCATACGCGTTACCAGACTGAGTCCCTGCACAGTAGTTTGGAAAAGGATGGCTAGTCATTTTAACAAGTTACAGACTTTGAAAAAGAATGAGCTATTCTCTATTGCACATCATGCATGGGATGACAAATTAAATGACTTCACGTTTGTAAAACTAAACAGGATCATACTGAGATACCAATCTTCAGAGATGCTGCAAACACCACTTCCCATTCAAGCCAAGACTGTTTTGAATGACTCCCTGGAAATGCTTCTAATACTTCTTTACCTTCCAAATTCCAGGATCAAAATGTTCTCTTCTTTTATTCTTTCTCTTAAATCTGATCTAGAAAACCCCTTATCTGGCATAGGATGCCACTTTCACATGACAATACCCAGATCTGGCACATTTCAAACCTCATCTGTTATTCCAGGCTCTTCCAGGAGAGACAGAAATACACAAGGAGGATGATAAAGTCTGAATACAGTCTGAAATACATCACTTATCTTTGAGAAATCTATGTCATTTTGACACACTGAGTTTGGATTGGACTCAATGATCTTAAACATCTTTTTCAACCTAAATGATTCTATGATTCTACAATTAGTGCAATCTATCCAAAACCTTGTGTGAAGACTTTTGTAAATATGAATAAACAATTTTAATTAACTTAACTAGCTGATGGAAATAACACAAGGCTCTACCATCTCTTCCTTAAAGGTATGTGCTCATTTGTCCACCAAGTACATCACCTACTTTCTTAATCAATGTGTACTCAAATCATGACAGGAACTGCCGTTGGGCTTCAGGGTGGGAAGCAAAAAGTGACCCACAAAACTCAACGGGATTATGAGTCAACTGAATTCATGAGTCAACAGCAGCCTGTTGCTGATTGACTCTGTCTCAGTAGTAGGTGCTACTCCAGCCATTAATGCAGATTGCTGCATGGCTGCAGGGATACGCATGCCTGCCAAGGAACACAAAAAATATCCAAACCAAACTCCAATCTGCCAGATTCTGAAAATATCATGTAACACCCCACTCTGTATCTGCAACAACATCCAAAGTAATGTTTGGGAGAGCTGACCACGACCACGCCCATCCCTCTGTCTGCACTACAGCCTGAAGGTTTCTCATTCACAGCCCTTCCACTTCATCATTCAAAGCCATGCTTGGCTATTTAATTGCTGTGATTTAACACAGTAACAACAATAATCCAGACTATGCTTAAAACACTCACCGTACTTCCAAAACTGTTTATTAGCATTGGCTTCTGCTTTACTAGCTATTTTCAACACCCTTAATACCAAAGATCCTCCTCTGGCACCTCCAAGAAGGCCAACACTATACGAAGAAGGCAGCCTTATTTTTTGTTTGACTGAGTATTTGATAACTGCGCTTAACTTCACAGTTTATTTATTTAACCTCAGCTCAGGCTAAAGCCATCTAAAATGCCCTGTGCATTGTAACTTTTAGGTCCAAGACAGAACAGAACACAGTCTCTTTCATCTCTCTCTTGAAATTCAATAGCTCCTTTTCAATCCATGAGTCAACCACAAGGCCATCATTTAATAATCCCATCTTTATATTGCAATCACAGACTGAAAATTCAGGTCCTCACGCTCAACATCTCTGAGCAGAGTACCACACATATCAGACTGAGGATTTCTGTCACGCTTTCACTAAGTCTTAACTTTAAGTTAGTACTTTCCAACTGCTAACCAAGCCTGTTTCTGAAGACCCTCAGAATGTGAAGCTCATCTCTGGCAATCTATTCCATCATGTTTTTTCAACTCAAATAACACCTTCCATGGAGTGGAATGACTTATTTCTTAATGTATTAATTTTATCCTTCTTGACACTAGAATTCACAGGAACTGAATGCATAATTTAAGACTTACCACCCAACAGAAGTCAACATTCTACACGCAGTCATTAAAATTGGACAAAGGGCATTTCCCCTAAAAAGTAGATTTTGTTCAACATGCAAGGTGCAAGAGCAACACACAACATAACAAAATGATTTCTCTATTGAACATAAAATATCTCATATTTGTTTTCGGAAAGATATTTTCTGACCCTTTAATGTACACACTAATATTTTTATCATAAAACTTATACAGCTTTTTTTGTCTACGCAAATACAGCATGCGAAAGGCAGAAGTATGCAGTGTCTTTCATCTATATACAATATGAAAAAACAGCATTTCTCTAGGAGACTTTTTGACTGTAAATTCAATGCTTATAAAACATGTGCAATTGAAAGCAGGTGGGACACAGTACAAGGGTTTCTCATCATTCTAAGCATACAGTTCAGCTCACTCAATAAAACCTCTATGCTTATTCAGTCTTCTACTTCTCTTAAAGCTAGGCCACTCACTTCTGCCAAATAATGTGTTGTCCAACTTGGACGAAACTGAGAACACTAAGTTCATTTTCCTAGCGAGCTGTGCTGTACTTGTACGATTTCTACATTACAAACAGACGTTATCTATAAGAAAAAAGAAATTGAAAATTTCTAAAATCAGCAGTGTTTCTAATTTCTTATTTTACTGGTGAAATCTTAAAGGATAATACACTTGAGATTAAAACTTAAAAAGAACATTATTACCATGATGTAAATGTAAGCCACACGATCATATATAATTAGGTAACTGTATACATACGTATATTCACTCTGCCAAATTCTGTTCCATCGCTATTATTTATATTTGATCTGATAGCTGGAAGACACTCCTTCAACCATTTTCTTTAAAACTGTAAACATCAGATAGCATCATCCTTTACACTCATTAAAGATTAACAAGTTGCTAACAAAACTTTTACCGCATTAATTTTTTGCTAGCTTAAAAGTAAGAAGAAGATAAAAGGGTAACTCGCATCTCATTATGTTGAATTGTAACAGTGAGAAAGAAAAACAAAGAAGATAAAGCAGGGGTTTACATGGTAAATCTGCTGATAGCTGAACTTGTTGAGATAAAATAAAGGCTATAAATCAGCTTGAAATAGTTGGAAGTATTAAAAAGATTAGGTAACTTTCTGGTGTCTTTCATTCTTCCCACCTCACATTATCTATTTTCATAATAATCTTTTAAATTTGGCTCATGGCTGGTATCAAAAACTAAAATAAGAAATGACAGCTTTTTTTCTTTGAAATCTGACTTGCCAAGGACTGGAACTGTCACCCAAATTTGCAAAGGCAGTTCTTCTGAGATCTGTACATAACTTTGAAGTGCCAAGAAGCCAGAATGATGAAAACAGATTTTTTTAAGTCTGATTGTCAGTACTTGTACTGGGCAAACATAAATACTTGGAACGGTGCAAAGTCTGTGACTGCAACTCAGTTCTGGAAGTAGAATGCTTGCTTTATTGAAAATGTTGGTATTTGCTATTGGTTTTCGTTCTCAGCTATATAAAAACATGAAAATAAAACAAATACTGAAACTTTTAACTAAATTTCAGATTGGCAATGTCACCATAAAAGAAGTTGTGGTTACGAAGAACAACAGAAATGACAAAGTCTCATTTCCTATCCTGATTCCTATTCCTGATTTCTGTCAGATTTACACACTCCCTTTCCCACAGTTCGCCCAGCTAAACCCATCTGTGTCCCCCCTCATCTCACCTCACAGTACCCCCAGCTACCCCTAACATCTACTAATTTCGCCCCAAGAGCCACAAATTAAGTTAGCTTTGAGGTAGGGGTGTACTTACTCAAGATTACATCAAACACAACAGGTAACTGTCAAATTCCTATTTGAGCCTTCCCCCTAGTAATCTGAACCTTTCCTCTACGCTCACCTGGCAACTTCTGTGAAATCTGTATTAAATTTTATATGTATATATATATATTTTTTTTTTTATTGAAACTTCAGCAGAAATCAATAATCAGTCTAAACAAGGATTCTGCAGACACACAGTAGCAAGAACTAAATATTTTGGCTTGGTTGCTTTAGATGTTTGTTAGAGATGAAGTAACCAGACATAACTGGACATTTTTAAATTATAATTTGGGGATATTTCAGTTCAACAAATCCAAATGTCACATTTCAATATGTCCAACTGCTCCATGTCAAACAAAAATAGACGCATTTTCAGCTTGGTTTCCTGCAAATCTATCTGTTTCTTAAAGGTATTCACTGAAGTTTTGTGAAGAACTTTGCATAAACTAATTCACCACAGGGGGAAAAAAAACCAACATATTTTTATTTTCCCTGGATAAGAGTAGCTTTTAATGAGAAACTTTGGAGAATCAAAAAACACTCAAAATCAAAAGCCCACACCCTGACATTTAATTATATACTCTACTAGGAAAACAGTCTAAGGCAGTACTTTTAAGTTAGAGGCTTGCATTAAATTTAAAAAATAACCTTATGATTTATGCCACCAGTTAGCTTTATAAAATGCCACACGTTAAAAAGCAAACATAAAAAGTGTGGTGAATTCAATACCTCTAAAAATGCCTTCCTGATTGTAAACGTTCTGTAGAAAGATAGCACAGAAAACTGCATCATCTCTGGACAGGACGCCCATGGAGCGAACACATCTCGGTAGGAGCTTGCAAAAACAGAAGCTCATTTTCAAAAGGAAATAATCAGGTTTGGGTTTTTTGGGGGTTTTTGTGGTTCCCCCCCGTATTGCTCTGGATGAAGCACTGGATGATGGGCCTCATGCTCACAAGCATAAGAACGATGGGGAATTCTTTCAGCTGGTACTACACTTTCTAATGGATCAGCAGGCAAAGGAAGAACTGGATACGCATCTGGCACACTCACAACAAACACAGAGTACCTCTGTGTCGGTGAAACTCTCCGGTGGGAACCTACAAAAAACCAGCTGGAGCCAAACTGTTTTAAAGGAATACTGGGTATTATTAAGCAACTTCCAAAATGTTGCTCTGCACTGGGGCACATCGCTTAAGAAAACACAGCATGGTAACGTGAAAACATATGCCAACAACCTTCACTGTTCACAGATTTTTAAAGAACAGAAGGGCTTAGACTATGATGATCTCAATCTCAGCATCCAGTTGGGTGCCTGGAATAATACAGAATACAGAATTTTGCCAAATAATTTACTCAACAAGCTCTTAAGTTCAAGTTGAGCTTTTTGATGTAAAAAAGTTCAAGTGAAGAATGAATCATGAATCACATCTGTAAGGGAGATATTCTTCTCTGCCCAAAATTTATCCTTTATTTCTAGGTCCAATTTTTCTTGCTTCTGCTTCTAGTCACGCACATGTGTAATACATCGTCCCTAAAATCATTATCTGGTTTTGTTCATCTCTACTTTACATTAGACAAAACACAAGAGGAAGTAAGAAAGTAGCTGTAATATGCACATTACAGAGCATTTAATCTCATGTCTAGTGTCATACAAAGTACGAGATAACGATCTTGAATATAACAAGTACAAAATAACGATTTTGAACATAACCCACGTTGTCTACTGGAATTGTCATTGCTTGAATAGTGAGTTCAATTTGCCAGTACCAGAAGGATTAAGTCTAGGTAAAGCACATATCCAAGCAAACTATGCCCAGCACAGATAGTTTCTGCATTCATCACAGAGTGTTTATGCAATGGAGACAGAAATGACACTTGCTACACTCCGCGCTTTTGCAGTTTCTGCAGATTTTTCTCCACTGGATACATAATAGTTGGGTGGACTTTTCTCTCTTTTTTCAAAGTATGTTTGAAAGCCCGATGACTTGACTTATGGAAAAAGCTTTGCTTTAATAAGTCATTCCACTGCCAGATAATTTTCTTGATAAAATAACAGTAAACTTTTTTTAAACTAAATATGCTTCTCTGGCCATAACTATGGAATAGGAGCTCAGTCCTGTGCTGTGTGTCAGTTATTGGAAGAGTGGAGATGCTGAGGGTCTGGGCAAACTGCATCTATGTTTTATAAACTCAAAACCTGTTCTCTGCACATTGAAACTTTATACCAGAAAGGTCCTTACTGATTAGGACACTGATGTTTTCTTCAGCAGAAGGCACTGGGAGACATATTTCCCTAGAAGCCTTCAACATTAGTGTCATAACACAGTAGCAATGGTGGAATAAGCTTCTTGTTAAGAAAGATTCATAGTTTACCAATAAAGAAGAAACAGTGAAGCTCAGAGGAGCAGTGTATAGAGACGAAGACAAACTGGACACTTGTTCAGTGTCCTAAAAACACCATTTGAGCACGAGGCAGGAAAACAAGTAGTATGGGAACAGAGTTGCACGAAGTTGCATCAGTAGTGTAAGAGGAAAAGGAAAGAACACAGTTTCATGCTGTTTCTGAACCAGTGGTGGTTCTACGTCACCTCTGATGGAGGACACTGATCATAGACTGGGGCTGGTAGTGAAATCTTTAGCCAGGTTTGCATGATAAAATGACAGACCCAGGAACAGAGCAATGCAAGCCAAAACAGAGTGCTCTGTGGGACAACGGCTGAGCTGAGGCTGCAGAATTCATAGTACAAACATAACATTGCAGAAAAATATCATTTTACCACGTTCATCAACAAACCAAGAACACCAGCAGGAACACAGTTACATCCATGTCTACGTCATCTTTTACCAAAGCCTAAAGCCCTAAAGCCATTCCTGGCAGCTGCTCTGCAGAAGGTAGTATTACTAGAATAAAGTAATTAAGATGTACCCTGACACTGGGACCAGGTCCCCTGATCGGGTCATCTGGCTGAGAATTACCAGGCTACTGTTGCTTTGTTTCTAACCACTTCCTGCCTATAGTTTAGCTATTTAGTCTTTACCACCTGGTTTGTATTTGATTTGCAAAAATAAAAAATAAACAATCCCTCCCAAGGAACAACAAGAATATTGCACAGTGTGCAGTTTGTGACCAAAGAGGCTAGGAGCTGAGGCAATATGTTCTCTGGTACCCAAGCCACAGGTCACATTGGTTACCAGCTAAGCCAACATTTCTGGTTTAAAGCATCTGCTGAACTCTCTCAAACAATAAGAAATATTTGATCCATCACTGAAATAGAAAACCAGATTGAAGACCGGCTCTGTAAATAAAGTGGAAGTTCATTCAAAACCAGTGTCCCAGAAGTCAGCTACTTCTGGGATATAAAGAAAATTAACGTGTTCTTAAGTTTGAAGCTATAATTCTGCTCATTTCCTTCAATATGAAGGTATACACAGGAATAAAAATTGCACTGAAGTATTAAATTTAAAAAACAAACTTTTTTTTTTTAGATGTTTCTCTGTGGATAGAACCCATTGTTTATTTTATTGTTAACTTTAACAGATACCCACTGAATTAAAAAGCTGTGATTTCTATTTTTTTTCCAGTAAATAATACTGTTAGCTTTATTGCATATAATTGTATATAATACTGTAATATTATAAATATTTTGTAAATAAATCCATCCATTGTAACCTTTTATGGATCTCTCATATCATTTTAATTAATCCACTTTTAACTAACTTGTCCATCAAGCAAAACTGAATAACAACATTTGAAAACTCTGTGTAGAGCTTAAATTCCCAAATGAGTTCAGGGTTGCCCAAATCTCACTGAAATTTTATTATCATTATGCACCTTAGCACTCTTTTAGCATGGTGATGGGAACCTGAAAAGAACCAAATAGGTACTTACCTTGTACCTCCAGGAAGTATATAGCAAGCACATTTAATTCCCCTTGCGAGCTGTTAATGCTCAGTACTGGCAGTAGGGTGGGTGGGAAAAAAAAGAAATGCTTCTATTGACCACCATCTTATTTTCCTATCCCCCAAACCTGTTGCACATCTGGCTCCCTATTGACTGATTGCAATTCCCAGTTAGACAATTTGCACTGAAAAATCTATTTTCTGGCAATGACTACACTTATATTCACACTGAATATCAGTGAAAAAAAAAATCTCCTGAGTTAAAATTGTATATGTTCATATGTTGCCATGCACCACAGCACTAAACCAGGAAAGAACTTACATGTACGTTTGCATTTTAGGATACACATATTTCCATTTACTTCTGTGATAGTACTCACATGTTTAAAGTTAAGCATGATCCAGTTTTTTAGAATAAACTCTGCCTTGTTTTTCTGCCTGAAAACAAACCTTTCTTTACAGGAATGGCATACATAAATACAAAACAACAAACAAACAAACAAATACATAATACAAACAAACCTTCTTTTACAGGCACAGGAATGGCATACATAATCCTACTTAACCCAATAGTCACCTTTTGACAGTGATCCAAAGTAGATATTTTGGTAGTGTGCATGAAGAAGAGGGCAAACACAAAGTAATGTCCACTTTGTAGAACTCAGCAGCTGGAAAGTTTCCTGATGTAGAGATCAGTTTTACCCCTTTGTAGCTAGTAGTTCTCAACTGACTTTTCTTTCATAATTTTAAGACACTGGAACAGGTTGCCCAGAGAAGCTGTGGATGCCCCATCCCTGGAGACGTTCAAGGCCAGACTGGATGAGGCTTTGAGCAACCTGGGCTAGTGGGAGGTGTCCCTGCCCATGGCAGGGGGATTGGAACTAGATGATCTCTAAGGTCCCTTCCAACATGAACCATTCTATGATTCTATGGAATTCACCTAATCATTGAACCCATTTTTACTTTGGGTTTCCACAACATCCTGTGGGAAGGTGTTCTACAATTTGCCATGTAGAAGTGTATCCCCTTCAGTTTTTTTGCAACCTGCTGCCTGATATTTCACTCAGTTGCCCTAATTTTAGTACTTTAAAACCACTGAACAACCCCTCCTGACTGCACACCACCCAAGTTTTTCTATGTCTCTATCATACCATCTCATGCCTCATTCACCTCTCTTTTATTCTAGAAAACACTATCATGAAGCGTCTGCTCTTTAGCTTAAATTTTGCCCCTTGGATCTGCCTCCTCTCCCTTCTTTGTCTTTGTTATCTCTATGTATCATGACCAGCATCTTTGTTAAGTGGTCACAGCTGGACATACTACAATTCTTGCCCCCCAGTCAGACTCTGTTCCAAAAAGACTTCCAGCCACGTACTCTTCCCCCCTGCAGCAGGCCTGGGAGGAGATAGCACAGGTACAGACAACACTTCTGTTTGCAAAAGGCCCCATTGTTGCAGCAGGTGAGAGACACATGATACCCAAATGGCTAGATTGCTTTCCTCCACCCTTCCAGACACTGTGCTTCCACCACCACTCCTCAGGTGCCAAACTCCTGCCAGCAGAATGTCCTCATTCATGACTGTCACAAGTACAAACAGGACTCAGAAAATAAATGTATTCATAACTGAACCTAATCCCCAAACTGTGACAGAAGCCATTTGAGTAATCCCATATCTGTCAGGTCTGTGTTCCACTTCCTCTGCACATTCCCCACCAAAAAGGGCAGAGATGAGTAGTTCACTTGGGGGAAGCTGCTGGCATGGAAGGAAGCTACAGCTGAGCTTATAATGGAAACCACCTGCTCCTTGGTTATGACAGAACAGAATTTCTCATTATATTCCCTCTGTACTACTTACTAACAAGACAGGAGATTTTTCAATGTCATGTTAAAAAAGAGAGAAGCTAATTTAAAAGAATAAAAGCATATAAAGAAGGTTAAAATTAAAAGATGACTTTTTTTTTTTAATTGGTACACCCAGCACCTCAGGGTGTTAGTGAAACAAAACACACACAAATGGGATGTAAAATGTGATGAAGAAGACAGAAGCAGAAAATAAGAGTTATCACAGCAATTTCTTTTCATTTCAAGATAATGTCATCATTGCAGACAGTAGGAAAGAAATTCCTTTTGCTTCCAATAACCAATGTATTGCCGACTGATGAATGTCCCAGCTCAGGTTCCCAAGGCAAGCACTAAACACCATTGGCATGAGTCTCTTCCCCCCATTCTCCACCTCCATTATATTTTCTAATTTGGATAAAAGTCATGCATGGCATGTTGAAAGTTAAAGTTCCACCACCTGCTCCTCTTCAAAGCAAAACAGCCACAAACATGTATGCTTATATCCTACAGCACTCAAAAAGTAACAATGGAAAAATGCTTTGTTGTGGGTCTAAGACTTCGGGGAAAGTTGTTTCAATGCATTAGCTCAGTTTTGAATGTAAAAGCTAGCTAAAATCAGCTACCAGAAATCACAGTCCGTCTTTTTTTTTTTTTTTTGACACTACGACACGATTGAAGAGGATAACTGTACCTTGTTCCCACCAGATCTTACAACAGGGATGGACCAGTGTCGCATGGTAAGCTTCCAGGGGACAAAAAAGGTGCTGCCAGTCCGCAACTGATGACAGAGCAGATGATGTGCTCCACTCTTCAAATCTCTATCAACCTACCAGGGCGTGAAAGTAACAGGGACTGTTTATTAGAGGGGACAGCTCACTGAATGGAGTACCTCAGCCCTTCGAGCTAAGTCACGCTTAGGCAAAGATCTTTTGGGGGGAACCTAGAAGCAGCCATCAAAAAGATGGTAGAATTTAACCTACAACCAAGAAGGAAAAGCAACAAGGAAACAGATACGCTGCCTAACGAGATTCACCCTGTGGTCTCAGTGGGATGGAGTATTTTGTTCACGCTCTCTCCTGCACTGTTGTGTAGTGTTGCTATGTACTATTAAATACTCACCGCATTCCACCCCAGGGGTGGCTCTGTTTCAGTGCTGGGTGAAGTGATCCTTATTTAAACATTACTTAGCTCACAGGAGTGCTGTGAAACTTAATTAAATTAATGCCTGCAAAGTGCTTTGAGGTTCTCAGATGAAAGGTGCTATAGAAATCCAAAGGACTATTAGTGTTTCTAAGGATGGGCGAAGCAATTTGGATAAACTAAAAACCTACATAAATCTTCCCTCAAAGCAAAAGTTTTTTGCAGTTCCAGTTAACCTATTTTTTTATTTTTTTTCATTTTAAGAACTTTACAATTCCTGACTTCACCTTCAATTGGAATAACTATTTATAACTACACAAGACAAAGCACACTAATATTCATTTTCAGCCTCAACTTGACCTCCACTTAAAAAGGTACTCTCAGTATTTCAAACTGCACTGCTCTCAAAGATCATAGCCATCTTTTTATCTGTGATCCTTTACACACACAGCTTTGTTAGACAAAAAATTACCAAGTCGTGGATCCTCAGTGAATCTACAGCTACAGAATTAGCAACCAACTGTTACTGGAGAGTTAGCTCCAGTCTCTAAACTATATTGAGCAACACTAACATGCCAAAATGAAAATACAAGCTCTAAGTACAATCATCTTGATTCTACAGACAGGAGAAACAATAGCTTTCAGAGAAGAAAACAATAGCTTGGAGAGATGGGATTTTTCTCCTCAGTCTCCATGACTGCCTTTGAGATAATACCGTCTTTTCTATGTCCAAACTAGGACACTTCAGAGAATCTTCTTTCTTAAAAAGAAAGTTGAAAAAATGATAATCACTCTGTTGCCAGGCAAACATAGGGTGGCCTTTTACATGATACATAGCTGAAGACTACATAAGAAATGCAATTCTAAAAAGCATAAACACAGCACATTATTAGAATCATGTTATGACATGTAAAACTTAAATCAAACAGAAGGTAATTAAAGCCCAGAAAACTAATGAAAATGCTTGTTCTCATGAAATCCCCAGCTTAGCTTCTAAATCAAAACAATATTAATAAATATCCTAAATAGAAAAACTGTAGGAATGGAGCTTTCAATCCTTTCGAGATTTCCCCCTCACCATTTATTTCCTTTGCAGTCGGGGACTGAGGGAAGGAATGCTGCAACTCTGGCACCTGCGAGAGAGTACCAAGGGATGTGGGTACATAAAACGATGTGGCTACTCCACTTCAGGATCACTTTATTCAATGCAGACCAAGAGGAATTTTTATTGATTCAGTGCACTTTGGGGGTTTGGCATCTAGTTACAGGTTGTATAACACTACTACTGTGAGAAACCATTTTTAGCTTTGAGTATGCATGACTGGTTCTGACTGCTTTTATGTTATGAGGTAACTACATGGGAACAGAGAAGGCTGTGGTCAAAAGGAAGGAAGTCCCAATCTCTGCCCTATATATATTCAACATAATTGCCATCTGCATACTAAAAATATATGCTTGGCTTGACTAAAAACACATAGAAGAGATGTGTTCTTTTGAAAGAACACAAGAACATCAACACAACGCAAGAGAGCGTAACACAATGAATGTTACCCAAATATGATAGTGCAATTTGGTGAGCAAATAAACACCTACCAGCCTAGGGACTGATCAAAATACAGTGTGTTCTACTTAAATACAACCATAAAAGTGAAATCTGGTGACCGCACTAGAGCATACACATCAAAATACTCCATGCCACAACCTCCATGGTGAACTGGCCCTACCGGAGTCTGGCACGTTTCTTCCTGCATTGCCTATACCATGGATGAAGTATCATCCGTAAAGAGATTTCCATTCATTCAGAGAAGCCAAAAACCCACCTAGGACACTCCCCACATTTAAATTTGCATATGATCACTACATATTTTCTTTCAAATACCTATCCATCTCCTTTCTGGAAACTGTACTAGTTGCTTCTCTGTTCATAGAATCATAGAATCATTAAGGTTGGAAAAGACCTCAAGGATCATCAAGTCCAACCCAACACCACCTAACTCACTAAACCATCTCCCTAAGCACCACATCTACACGTTTCTTGAACACCTCCAGGGATGGTGACTCCACCACCTCCCTGGGTAGCCTGTTCCAATGTCTGATCACTTTTCAGTGAATAAATTTTTCCTAATATCCAGTCTGTATCTCCTTGTTTTCTGCCCCACAGTCTAGTTCAAAAAGCCTTTAGAGACCCACTATTTCCTTTCCCTTAAAAATTACACACATTTTAAGTGGAATTCCTCTTACTTCAGTAGGATCCCCTTCTTTCCTAAAGAACTCAGACCTGGTTATTTTGCATACCTGGAACCCCTGTGTTACTGCATTATTCTAGCTGTCCTTTGCTCTGCTGCAACTTTTCCTTTGCTGTGTTTTTCCTCCCTCTTTTAAAATAACATGCATTCCTTAAACAGACCTAAAATTATTTACCACAAGGTATTCCTAAATTTTTAAAGTGTTTTTTTGCAGTAAAATACAAACAGCATTTATACAACGCCTTCCATCAAAAAAACTTGAAGAACTTAACACTTTACGTTAAGTTTTACCATATCTCCGTGAACTGCCTCTTTATTTACAACTCTCTTCCCTCTAGGCAAGTAAGACTATATCCATGTTACAGAACCAGAATTTAACACAGTGGGGACGAGAAAGGCCTATGGGCATGGCTTCAGCTTTGGCTGAAGCTCTTCTAAGGATGGGCTGCAGCCCAGAATAAAGGCCCACCCTTCCTCCTCCTCCCTTCTCTTGGGTCCCTGCAAACAGGGCTCACACAGCAAATCAGGGAACAGATCCAGCTGAAAAGAGACCTCTATTTTTTGTTGGGTTGCTAACTGTCTCTTAGCTCAGCTGACCATCCCACCAGTGTCACCACAAGGCAGGGACAATGTATGTCTGAGAGGCAAGCACAGCTTCCACGCCTTTCCGCAGGAGCTTGAAGTTAAATATGACTCGGATAATTGTCAAACTGCACCCACAGTCTAGAAACAGGTAAGACAGCTGCTCCGAGGAGTCATTAATACAAAATGGAATCTTATCTCCTCCAGCTCTTACTCCAGCTGCTTGTTCCCATTCCTTCCTTGTACTGGTGCTAAAGCCCAACTGAACCATCACATAACACTATGGAACGCTAAACTGGCAAAAACCATACAAACATTTTTTTTCTGGTTGTTTAGGGAACAAAGTGCAAGCACATGGGCAAGGCGGGGGGGAAGGAGGAGGAGGAAGAGAGAACCATCTCCTCGATCCTAGACCAGGTCAGTCATCTCATGTAACTCCACAATAAAGGACTTCTGTAAAGGGCCCCAAGCTAGTGAGTTGTGAGAATTAACCCAGAAATACCTACTACCTGTACTACTGTACTACTAGTCCTGTACTTTCAAACACTTTAGACCTTTATCTCAAATAGCCTTAAAGACCTTTTGTCTTGCTTGTTGTTTGCCAGTATTTGTCGACTTCCTACTTTCTTTCTCAACCTCTTTGCTTTTAATGTCTTACAATTCACCAGTTAAGCTCTGTTGAGTGTTTACTGACTCCCACATTGCCCAGCTACCCAAACTCTGAATCACACCATACTCTGTTTATTAATCCCCTTCATCTCCCTTTACTGTTCTACCTTTCACCCAAATTCTTCAAAACATTTCTCACAGTACAAATGCTCTCCCCCTTTTAACTTTTTCTTCACTAGAAGTGGAATTTACCCAGATTTACTTTCTACTTACCATCACGCCTTTCCTTAACATATCTCCAAATTGCCAGTCTTCCCCTTCAAGCCAGCTCTCAAGAGATGTAGTTTATTCCCTCCATAAGGGCCAATGTCTCTTTCCAAACCCAAGAATGGGCATTAGTTGTGTGGTACCCACCGCAACAGAATCCCATCCCACGCATGACACGTACAAGTCAATACAGACCACACAGCTGCCAAATTATATATTTAGTGCAACAGAGAGCTATCATAGCCTATCAGTTACCTCCGTTATTAAGTGTATTATAAGCATCACACCATAAGTTTTAAATTGGATTACACCTTCTGTCTATTGTCTCTCCATCTTATATTCAGATCTAACTAGACTGTGTTAATAGACAATGCTGAATGATAAAGCATACAAAAAGGGACAGAACAAGAGCGGAGCAATATCCTCAGCAGAAAAACCTGATCCCATGAGGTTCTGAGTGCCTGTAAGTCCAATGCTATTAGTATAAGTGAGGGTGCCAACTGAGCAGTAAATAAATGTACTATATAGC
This sequence comes from Pterocles gutturalis, assembly GCF_000699245.1. Taxonomy (NCBI): domain Eukaryota; kingdom Metazoa; phylum Chordata; class Aves; order Pterocliformes; family Pteroclidae; genus Pterocles; species Pterocles gutturalis. The sequence continues at coordinate 43,759 of NW_010135567.1, forward strand.
TCTGCTCCCGTGAATCTCTAGAGACTCAATTTACACAAATGCTTTTCTATAAAACAGTACATAATCTCTTGGCTACACGACACAATCACACACACAAAAGCAGTTGTGAAAATCCCTCAGTGTTGCTCCAGCCACGAGAACCTGTGGTCAACCTTAACTTTAAACACTTGACCAGTCCTAAAGCATTAAAGAGAATTACACAACTGCGTAAAGACAGACACACGGGCTCCTGCAGGCCTCTTCAGAGAATAACATGTACATTTCTTCAAAATAAAATGAGACCTTTTTTTACTTTTAATGCAGGAACACAATGTATTTTATAATTTTAGTACTTATTTTTAATATCAGGGCACATTTAGGGTACTGTGCTTTCTGACACAAACGGTCACGCAAAGAATGAAACTCCCAAGGAGAACGCGGTCCCTACCTTCAGCATAAGAAGCCTCCAAAAGCCAATTTTAATACATCACTACTAAGAAGACAAATTGGCTATTCTGTCAACAAAGAACACCAAGAAGCCGACTAGTCTTGTTAGGAGATGGGCAAAGATGAAATCTGACGAATATGCAGCTGATGAAGGAAATGTATAGTGAAAACTCTTCAGGATGGTACTCAGTCTGCTAGCAGAGGGCTCTCCCTTGCCAGCTGCCAGAGCTCAAACAAAGCCTTTGATGAAATCACAACTACCCTTGTCTCAGTTTCACAAAAAAAAAAAAAAAAAAAAAAAAAAAAAAAAAAAAAAAGAAAAAACGGAGGGAGATTTAAATTTCCAAACAACAAAAAAAAAAAAAAAAAAAAAAAAAAAAAAAAGAGACAGACTGTGGACAGTTTAATTATCACAGAACCATTACCACCAGCGGCAGTTTCATAATCTTGAAATGCTGCCATTCTCAAAAGCCATTTGCCTGAAAAAAAAAAAAAATCCTTAAAACACAAGAGGCTGTCATACTGTCCAAACAATAGAGCAATTCTGATACAATCAGACGCCACAACTAATTATTCAAAACAAAAACACCCCCCCTTATTTTTAAAACAAGGGAACAAAGGATGTAAACTTTATCCAGAAATATTAGACTTTAAAAGGAGTAAAAATATCCAAAAATCAAAACAGATGAACGCTGTAGACTTGCCTTTCTTTCACGCCTGTACGAGCACAAAACTGATTCTGTGTTGAAGGAATGAGTGCATACACTGTTCGTGTTCCTAACAAATGCAATAAAAAATAATAAGTAATAAAAGCAAAGTTTTGTAGGAGCTTTTTGCGGTCACTTTCACTTACATTTCAAAGGAACTTGCCTGCTTCATTCACACTCTATATTATTTAGGTTAATCAAACTGTATTTTAATTTTCTTTGGCACCTATAGAGATTGTACTGATATAGTGCCTATAAGATAAGTGTTTCAATGATCTTTTTTCTTACCATTAGTCACAATTTCCTAATGCTGATATTTTGCCAGGAAGACAAAGGAAGCAGTTACAAATGCAACTGATTAGTATGTGTACGAGTGCCTTGACACACAGTTTTGGTCACTTACTTACACAAATACTGAGCTGGCCTGAGGGCATCTTTGTGTCATTTTCCATTAACAGAAAAATATGAACTCTTTGTAACAAGTTGCTACTAAGCATTATTTCCTCAACTTCTATTGAGTTAATTTCTCAGACATCTGATGTTTGTTATTCATTTTGTACAGCGTTTGGACGTTCTAAAAACCTCAGTAATCAAAGCAATATGCGCATTGGAGAATGTTCTTTTTGTTAGTCTATACTGGTCATATATCAATCATCTGACTACACAGAAACTGGAGTAAGTTCAGCTTAGTTTCCTTTCATGAGACAGATCCATATGTAACAATCGTATATGCAAATAGTGCCCAAACACATGGGAAAACAACTACACAAAGAGATAGATGGCAAAATCCACAGTCAGTTGATTTGAGTAGGGCCAGAATAACATTCCTCAATTTTTGGCTGAAGACATCCCATTTGAGAAGGTACAAGGAGTCCAAAATGATGGAGTTCATGAAGAGGAGGCTCAAAGGCTGGGATAAAACCACACTGCCAAAATAGGAAGACAAGCAAGAGACAGCTAGAGAGGAATTGCTGAAGGAAAAGCACAAGTAGAGCCCAAAGTCTGAAAGGACAAGATGCAGTAAAGCCAAGCAGAACCAGTCCAAGGCTTGAAAAAAAATCAAGTGCCAGGAGCAGACTTCCGAAGGAGGAAGGCTTGTACCTGGAGGCTGTGAACACTATAAGCAACAACTCCTGTTTCTATGGTGGCTGACCTGCATTACGATTCAAAGAAACCCTTTGGAAGAAATCCAAAAGGATTTCTGCTACTACAGGAGGGCCCTGAGATTTGCCATCACCTAGTGTCCAAGAGAATGCTTCTCTGGCTGACCTGAAATGATAACAAGGTAGAAAAGTTTTCTTTGTTTCATTCCTGTGAGCTTGCTGCTTTTCCTAGAGTCTCCTAAACCAGAAGCAAACATACGTAAGACCACTTCTACAAAAATACATCAGTGGGGATCCACAAAAACAGGTTACCGTAACCAAGACACACCTTCCTGGATTTGAGCTAGACATTTTCTAGCTGCATTGGAAGAATGCTGCTTCCTCTTTCTTGAGTACTTCCTTTTTTTTTCCCCCAACAAACAGAAAATTAACATATAAAGACATTTGGGAAAGGTGTGCTGTGCTATGTACATTATCTTTATAGGTCACATATCCTGTGAGGAGTAACTTTGAAGATGGCTTTAGCTCACATCCACATTCAAGTAAGTTCTGCACAGCCAGCAACACGGGGAAGTCAAGAGTCACTCCAGTGATACCTGCTTCCACTGCCAGTGCAAATTTCAACCCTGCTCCCAGCAAAATAACAATGTCTAGAGCAAAAAGTTTTAAACTCTGAATAGATGTAAGGCCAGGGAAAAAAAATAATCACTTCCACTAAATCAGTTAGGGAAGGGATAAATTACAAACCAAATTCTAGATGTAACTAGAGTTGAATTGAGGTGAACGAGTACACCAGCAAGGTACCGCTGGCACCCCATGAGACACTTCCATGAAGTCTACCCCTCTCTTTTTTTCCTTAGAAGACACACAAAAAGGCTGTTTAAGCAGCGTGCAGCACCCTACGATCTAAACATGGTCAAACACTTGGAGTCTCAGTGGCTGTCACCACACAAACAGGGAGAGCAGAGCGGGTGGCAAGTGATTAACTACGCATGTGGCAAAGCACTTGGATCTAGCAGCCGTTGCATCAATGTCACCGGTAAGAGGCTTTGGATACTCTGCTTGGCATTTTGATTGGCTCTGCACTGTATCAGAGGGCACAAAAATATCTGTATGCCTGTGTGTATTTATGAGCACACACAAGTGTCAGGGATAGATACCAAAGCTTTTCTTAATCCTTAATGCATAAACCTTTAACTTTCTACAGGAGCTAAAATACATCGCAGAGAATATCTCAACCATCCTGATAACAATGAATTTACAGAATGCAAAATAATGTAATAAAGATTAAATATAATTTATACTATCAGTCTAATACAGAATTCAGATATGTATTAGCTGAACTTATAGACAGGAGAAAGAAAGATGGTTTGGAAAGATACCACACTAAACAACAGAACAAATGCATAGGAAAATATGCATCTTTTATTTGGGACTTAGCATAAAACTGAACGAAGGGAAAAACACCACCATATATTGTTGACAGAACAGAAATGTATTTAACACTTCTTCGATCTTATATAAATAGTAAGCTTATTCTGTGAAGATTTATGACACTAATTCCACTAGATTATTTATTTTAAATGAGGTATTTAAATCAATTCACAAACGGATTGTTCCACGCCAACTTGGATAGCTCACAGGCACTGTACAAAGATTTGAACATAGTAGCCCTTTTGGTAGGGGAGGGGAAATAGTTGTGTTTTCCCTTCCCCACCAAAAAAGGCTTTTCTATTAGAAATATAAACTCAAATCCAGGGTGACAGCTCATCTCTCCCTAAATCTAGGCATGTTTTTTTTAAAAGCCTACGAAATTATAAAGAGTTAGGAATTATATACAAAATAAAAATATGACAGAAAGGGAAGCTTTCATCTCTCATGGAAGCAAAGACTGTTTTTGTTGATACATATGGAAAAAATTAGGCCCAATTATATGTTGTGCTTTGGCACTGGGGTTCCAACTTCACCACAGGCTTATTTTTTTCACAGATATACCATTACAGCCAATTCTACCCTTGAACATTTGAACTCAAACCTTGTAACACAGGCATTTTTGTTGCTAGATTACTTGTACCCTGGATGAAATGCTCTGTGTTACCGTTGTACTATATTTAGAGGTTAAAAAAGGGTTATCTGTACAGACTTCAGAGAACACATATTAATAAAAATATAATAAGTTTAAAACATCTCTTGAATAAAGCACACTTTATTGCAGCATAATTTCTCATTTTCTAAATTAGATTGTGAATTACACTCCTTGGTATCATGAGCTAAATATTCACTCAAATTAAGTTTTCAATACAGCAAACCCATTTTATTTTATGTGATAAATCCCTGAATGAAGATAGTTGCTTTTTCATGTTAAAAGGTGACATGATTACTGAGAGGAACTAGTCTAGCTAGTCCTTCAAGACAGAAATCTTGGCTGATAAAGGAGGAAAATCTCAAGAGTTTCATAACTCTTGCTACAACAGCCAGAGATGCTAATTTACTGCAGCTTAATCTACTTAAGACCCTGTGGACTGCTTAAATATGGCTCATCACATATTGACCAAGATAACACTGTATCTGGCATGGACAATTGGATGCTCTTTTTCCCCTGAGATTTTTCAAAGAAATAGAATATCTTTAGTCAGTGCGGGGTTGGAAAGTATCTTCTCTGATTTCATAAATGCAGGATACGGAGGATACATCCCTCCTTTACACCACAAATGAGACAACAATCCAGTTAAACCTACAGCCAAAACTTGTGATCCCTATGTAAAAAGAAATGTAAACACTAACATTGGTCCTCTGCAGCTCCCTCTTCACGCCCAAATTAATGTAACTGCAAATATTTGCAATCAGATAGGCAAACCCAAAACTCCAGAGAACGATAAGGTGCAAAAAATGGAAAACGCAAAGACTCATCTTCATGACTGAGGGACAAAGATAAATCCCTGCCACTCAGCAATAGTGGAGACAAAGGCTTCTATAATCATTATAAACTCCATTTCATAGGGGTTGAAGCCAGAAGGGAATGTTAGATCAAGTAGTCTGACCACTTACATATCAAAACCACTAAAATTCATCCAGGTACCACTGAACTGATAAATTAATGCAAAATCTATGTTTGGCAAAAAGACAGCTTTCTGCAATGCATCTAATTTTCATATGAAGTCATCAAAAATGCAGAGTTTAACTACTAATCACCTCTTAATATAAGAAATCTTGACAAAAGATAGTTCTTCAAATCTCAAAAATCCAAAACAATGACTCAGGCTCCAAAATTCAAGACATTAACTTTAAAAACCAAAGTGTTAAAAAAATAATATTAGAATGGTTTACTTTTGCTTTTTCATTCCCAAGCTTTTAATGGAAGTCTGTCCACAACCATAATTTCTAGCAAAAAAAAAAAAAAAATGGTTTTAATATGGAAGTTGACATACTTTTCAAATCTGTTGTGTTCAAGAGCTGTAGGTTTTATTGAAGCACCAAATTTTGCAAGATGGACAACTGAGAGCTAGCAATACCATCAATAATTTAGGCACCATTAACTGGAATCCCTTTGCCAAAAAGCATGTCACCTATGAGATATACAAAACCATACAGAGGAACAGTTAATGGAAAAATGTTCTAAAGCTTCTCTTCAGGAAGAGGAGAAGGAATTTAGAAAAAAGGATTATTGAAGAATTGTTTCAGGCCTGGAGCATTAAACACTCAGAAAGAAAATAAGACTCGAGAAGGACTGTACATACCAGAACAGTGTACATCACAGAGCGACAGCAGCCGTAAAGAAGGGAGCAAAGCAATGGGATTCTTGACAGCTGAGGACTAAGGCTGAATGTGATGGGGTAAGAGACAGAAGAATAGAGATGGTCAGAGAGACAGGGTAAAAAATTATCTCAGAAAGAGATATTTGTATAATTTGTAACCAGGAGAGATGATGGAGAGGGAGCCATGATGAACAGAAGACCGTAACAGTTAAGCTAATGACAGAAAGCACAAGAAGGGAAAAATATACAGAAAGTGTGAGGTTTACAGATGAAGATTGTTACAGGAATTCTACTAATTGTCACTTCAGGAAGGACAATTAACAATACTCAAAAATAAGTGCCTTAAATTTGTAATCAATGGTCTACTTCTAAAGGCCTTGAAAAAACCCCAAATTTGCATTACTGTTCTGCAGCTCTTTTAGAAAAAGTGTAGTAGTTTAAAAATCAAAACAGTTTGAAAAATCACTAGCCCTAAATAAGCATCTCTGTGGCTAAATCCTTATATAAAGTTCAATTACAGTTTATTATTTGAACAGGGAACACGAAGACACAGCTATTTTTAAAAGTCTGCATTAAGCAGATCTGTCTGAAAAATCTATGAAGATCACTAAAGATACAAGCTTCCCAAAGATCACAGGCATTAGTAAAGGTGGCCAGGCTGTCTATAACCTGGAAGAATGAAATGCCAGAGCAGGCAAGACAACAACCATCTATCTATGGTATTTCCTAAATGCCTAATATACCTCGATATACAATGTCACCTAACTGAAATGCTATAACAATAACTGGTTCTTCCTGTACTTAGACAAGAGCAAACATTATGCACAGAAAATGTAAAGGGGCACTAAAAACTAACGTAAAGGACAAGGGAGAAATATTCAATGGAAACATAATGCATGTAGTGAATACTAATAACTTGAGCTATTGTGGCTTATGGGAAAGGGTGCTGATGTTTTCCCCTTAGGTATCAAACGCTGCTGCAGAACTAGGAAAGGATTCTTTTCAAATTAATTAATCTTTCATAACAACTACATGAGCACAACATGAAAAACTTCTGCAGACTTGGATAGGTTTTAATTAAACCTTAAAATGACTACAAGTTCTTCAGGCATCAGCAAATTAGGTATCCAGTTTACAATATCTCCTCACCTTAAAAATAATGGGAGGAAAACTGAATATGAGTAAATGTACCCACCCTTATCCAAACTTTGGTGATGGAGACACCAGAAACATCTTTTCTTGATGTCTGCATAGGACACGTAATCAATTTTCTTAAAAGTCAGTATTGCCCAAGAATGTCAACAACAGAAATAATCAATATTATTAAATAGAACGTAAACATCAATAGCTTAAGTGAAATTAACTCCAGCCATCTTGAAAATACCAAAGATGCTTTTGTGAATACAGTGCCCCTTCCAGCCTCTCACAGGAAAATACAGCTCCTGTTGATATCTACGATCTTGACAGTATGGATAATCACATTCTGATAAGATCATGTCGTCTGGGCACTGCAAAATTACATATTTCTGTAGTCTGCTACACGCTTTTCATTACATCTACAAAGAGTAAGCTGCAAATTCTGAAGCAATATAGCACTATCTTTCAGAGCAATACCCCTTATCAGGCTGATGTCACATTTCCTCTGGATTATCCAAATCAAATTTGTAACTAAAACCCATAGTTTGATAAACAGACTTGAATATGAACTTTAGGATAAGATTTTAGAGGTGGTGTTTAAAAACTAGCAAAGTAAGTATGAGACAAACAGAAGAAAACCCCAAACATAAGGACTTTTAATGTATCTATTTTTTATTTCCAGTTTTCCTATATTCCAGTTTTCCTGTTTCACAAAAATTCTATTAAGGAGTTTATGCTTTTAGAGAATTTTGGCTACCCTAAATTAGGAATAAAAAAAATTATCATGGATGAAGAAACAACTGCATCAAGACAAAAGCATTAAAGTTAATTGTTATTATATATTTGGCATGGTACACCAAATTTTAAAAACCAGCAACTACCATTTTTATGTTTTGTCTCCAGACTTACTAATTCTAAATCAGAAAATCATACATATTTTTGTAGAACAATTTCTTCATTAACTAAAAATGGGATACCACAGTAAAAAGTTTTTTAAAAAAAACAAACAGTCATGCATCCTTTAAAGGTGGGCATTCAAAGTAGCCACATTTTCTTACAGCACTGATTATTGATTCAGTGGTATTTGAAAAAAATAATTCCATTTTACATTTTCTATTTCCTGCAAAGATTCCTAGGATAGCTTCTCACAAATGACACTTCATTTATTAAGAGACCAAACTTCTCACAGTTGTTTCACAACACACAATGAGAATGATGCTGAGATTACAGAAGCCTAAGCTAGTAAATCTGCAGTGTTATGGAGTACTATATATGTTTAACACAGTGGCTATGAGAGTAGGAAAACTGTCTTCACATGCTGCTTTCACTTTGGGAGAAGTAGTATTTTTTTTCATTAAAAGAAAAATATCTTCCTATTCTCTCCACATGATGAAAATAAGCTTCAAATAAACCTCAGGTTGCTGCCTCAGAAGCGGAGCAATGGTCCACTGACTGGATCAGCCACACACATCTGCGTTCATTCAGGAAAGTTAAAGTTATTAAGAGAAAAGGTTCGAAGACAAATGCATCAAATAACATTTGCTACACCTTGTGAGGGGAATATTTTTGGCCCTTTGTGGCACACTCTACCATCACCTTAATTCCAAAAGGAGACTCTCCACAAGGACATCCATCCAATTTTGGCTTATGTGCTTTATTTCTCAATCTTAAATAAATTCACTCTCACTTTCTTAAGCATCCCTATATACACAAGCACTCTGGAAACAATTCCCTGCAATCCTTCTTTCCTCTGTCTCCACAGAGAATTACACAGGCCACAGTTTTAAAGAAAACACAGTTTATGAGTCAAAAAAGACTGTCTGGGGAAATACAAAGTAGACGTCAGATTTGTAATACAATATGGAACTTGCATATGTGTATGTAGGGGCAATACAGGTTAAATTATTGTTTGATGGCTTTCCTACGGCAGTGAAATACAGGCAGTCATTCCGACCTTTTAAAAGTTGTTCATTAGTACTCTGGTGCTGAAAAACAATAATTAAAAATTATTTTCTGCCATAAACAGCTGGCTCACCTTTGCAAAGGCGCTCTCAGGTGTTTAAGGGCATGGATAATGACTCCTATATTTCCTTATGTCCCACCTGCTGCTCACAAGGTAAAGAAAAAGGAGAAATAACTGGAGCGACCCTCACTCTGCCTAGACTCTTGCTGTCAGACAGCCTTTTGGGTGCAGAACAGGTAGGCGTAATTTATGGCAGCTATTAGAAGAATGATTTTGAACACTGCAGAGAAGCAAACAGACATATACTGCTCATGTATGTTAAGTCATCCAAAATCTCTGTTAAGTCAGTGAAAGGCAATCCAAGAAAGTAATACATTTTTAGTGGACACATCTTTGGGGAGTTTTCCCTGAGTAGCATTACTGCTCTTTGGGCTGAGCAACCGTTTAGCATTCTTAGAGTATTTCTACTACAAAGAGAAAACAATGAGGAAGTTATACGTTTCTGTGGGTATCTCTGTGAGACGAGGCACCAAGGACAAGCTACAAGCCTGTCAAGGGTTCTCAGTGCTTTTTGGGATTGCTGGCTTGTGCCGCCTCATTGCCACTGCTGGTGCCACCAACACCACAGTAAAGCTTCCTGTGCTGAAGTCACATTCATTTACTGACTTGGACACACATATAAAGAGGCAGAAGACTCAGTCCACACATGTGGCAAAATACATTTGTATTTTGTCTGGGAACAGCTTCTCCCCCATGCCCCCCAGCTGATGCCACAGAAGTTTTAGTGCTTCTTACTCTAAATAAAGTCTCAAAGTGCAATGCAATGGTGGTGTCACCAAAAAAAAAAAAAAAAACAAAACCAAACAAAACCAAAAAAAAACCCGAAAAACCAAACCAAAAAAAAACCCCAAAAAACAACACTACACAAAAAAAACCCCCACACAAAACACAAAAAAACACCACCAAAAATCCCCCAAACACCACACCACCAAAAAAAAACCCCCAAAAAGCAATGGTTTTAAGACTTGGGTTTTTGATTGGATTCAGAGAAAACCTTGTTGAGGAACAGCTCTAAGAGAACAGCTTTTGGTGCAAAATCAAGAGAAATATAATTATCCTAAATTCACAAAAATAAAGTTAGACACTTAACATTCACTCTGCACCACACAGCTACAAAAAGCAGCACTTGCTGTCAACACAATGACAACCACAGTTCACACTGAAATGACCACAGACAACAGCCCAACTCTGGAAGATACTTTCCATCTTCAGAGATGTTCACTGAAGCTCAGACTTTCTCATAATAAAAACTTAAAAATACTGCAGCAGTTTTTAGCTATTACCCAAATACTATGATTTCACTGAAATTTACTGAAATCTGCACCTACCAAGGAGGATGCTTTGGGAATTTATGGGGGTGTGACAGATGACATACCTCTTATTTTGAAATGAATGTTATTTACTTTTGACATTAGTGTCAGTAATATATTTTTTTTTCCAGATTCCACATAATTAGTGTTCTTACATTTATACAAATCCATAAAAGCAATATTCTGATTGTGGATTTATTAATTCTTTGAAGCAGGAAAGCTCCTTTTTTAAAGCTAACGCTACCCCTTTGGTGTAGCTCTGGTACAAGACTACTTAACTAACCATTTCATTTTAATGATGCAATTAAAATACCGCAAGGCTGTCCTTACAGTCCTAATTACTACTAAAGGGATCTAAGGGGATACTTTAGAATATATTCATCCTGTACTCCGTATACCATAAATTCAATTAGGAAGCTATATGTTCATACTTAGATTACTATACTTTAGAGAAATTAATTCTTCATTAGTGACAGGTATACTAAATACTTCATTCCTGTTTGTACCAGTTGCTACCCTAATTATGATTTATTCCAGTGATTAATTTTAAGACTGATGTAACATAAGATTACTGCTGAGTAGCAAATAGAAGTGAGATTTAACAGTATATATATATTTATCATTCTCAAGAAGTGAATATCAACAAGTCTATTTATCTCAGATTAAAAAAAAAAAAAAAATAATTCCCCTTTCCAGCCAGCAAACGTCCAAGCTAGATGCAACAGCAGAACTTTAACCATGGTACTTTTTGGATTTCTTGCTTTATTGTCCTAGCTTAAGTATTTTTCTATGAATTAAATGCCCTGTGTCTCCCTCTTTTTTAGCCTTAAGTTGTACTTCATTTCAAAAGGCTCCACACAAAAGGACAAGTTTAAACATTCCAAATAATGAAATTAGATCCTCAGGAATTTCTGAGGCAATTAAAAAAACCTATGCCCCAAATATGGAGTTTTATAGGCTTGGTCTAAATTCTTCTCTGAAGAATTGTTAAAATAATTGTCTCCCTTCCAAATTTCCTCTTTCCAGGAGAAGCTTGAATATGCTATTAAAAATCAGCAGCCTGATAATTAAGTGTAATATTCAAGATCAACATTAACAACTACATTATTCAAGACTGACATTCTTAAAGTAGATTTGCCTTTTCTGAATCTTCTTTCAACCTGCCAAAAAAAGAAACCATGGGCTCTTGTTCACTTCCCTGCAAGTGTACAGAAGCCGCATTATGTCACTGTCCACCAGCACAGATTTCTTTCTCTCTTACATTCTATTTATAAATGAAAACAGATGAACTCAATAACACAGAAGTCTACAGAATTATGGCTTCCTTTATTCTAGCGGTAAAGAAGTTTATATAAAATTGGCACATAATTTTATCCAGTGGTTTCAACTTTTTCTTGAACTCGAACTTTAAGAACCTCATGGTTTCATTTCAGTGCAATCCATTGTACTTGGTGATGCTAGTACATGTGGATTGACTAAACAGCACTGACTTGCTTGTTGCTCAGGAAAGCTTCCCTATTTCAGTCTAAAGTCCAGCCCAGTACAGTGGACCAAAATAACCAGTAGCTTATCAATAATAAAGACTGGGCGGCTTAAGAAGATGGAGGCCAAATTCCCCTTTCACATTAATGATATCAGCAAATTTAATTCCATTTAATGGAGAGCAGAACTTTGCCCTTTGGTATGCCAATACAGTATTAGTGAAACATACCTCTCTATACATTTCATAGTTATATGTCAAGTTTTATTTGAGATATATATTAGAGCTGAACATTTTGGTTTCCTGCCAGCACGCAGATGGCAAAAACTGCTTTGTGTTTTCGTTTAGTTATTTCTGGGTCAAACAATCAATTATCAAACTTTTTTTATATGCTTCATGAGAAATTAATAAATGCCAATTCTAAAAAGCGACTGACAAATATATGGCACTGCAGTGTGGTTTTAAGACACTAATAAAGTAAAATGTAAACATAAAACATCCTCCACACTAGCTCCTGAACACAGGCCAGATCCTCAGCTCACACAAAACCAGCACAAGTCCATCGACTTCAGTAGGATGGCACTGATTTTACATGCTAGGAGCTTCTGGCTTTTTAGTAAAGGCACGATTTCTTTCAAAGCATGACACCTCTGTAATACACGACACACTAATAATAATGTTAAAGTTCCATTTGTCACCACCTTCAGTTTTATCCAGCAATTGACTTCATTACACAGCCAGGGATAAGGGGGGAGTAGGATCTAGCTCACCTAATGGTAATTGTGCAAAAGCTAGGCATCCACTCTGATACAATAAAATAGACTCCTTAGATAATGCAGAAAGGAATTCACAACCAGAGAGTAACCCATTGCCTTGTGTAAGACATCCATCTTAGAGTGGAATGATGTTTCATCCTATCCTACTTTTCGGCATACTCTAAAGCCTAAGTAGGTATCACTGATCACACATCCAACTTTGAAACTATAATTGGGAAAAGCTGCTGATTTAGCTGCTTCATATTTCTTTTTCTACAGCTTACCTGGAGCTGAAAGATTAATGATTCACAGCGAAGAATGTACATAGCAGCTGATACTTTGCTACATTATGAACAAACTGAACTAACATTGATCAAGTCTACTTTTTTTTTTAAAACTATGTGAAACTGTATGAGTTGAAAATAGCCTGGATGTGTAGGACTAATGTTTTTCAACACATCACTGAAGATAAGTCCCTTTAAGATCACAAAGCAATACTGTTTTCATCTTAAACTACAACATACTCAAAACACATAGCTGCCTTGAAAAAATAAAATGGGAACAGACTATAAACTACAATCCAGTCATTAGCTTGAAGTTCTTTCCATCACAACGAGATCATACGGAATCACTTTTCCCTTTTTAAATCTCTCTTGCCACTCAAAATAAATTAGTTTTGGAAAAAATTTAATGGTATGAATACATTCATGTAGATGAATACAAAAATCCCACTTTTCAAGTCACTTAGGTCATTCAGCCAAAGACACGCTGTTTTATAATGCACACCTTGTTACGTGCTGTAACTTGCACAAAAATATTATTCATACAAAGTTTGTAATAACATACTTTTAGCATTATGATAATAAACATTGTTAACAAATGTTCTATAGTTGGCAAGGACACTGATCCACCTTTACACTAGCTGCTAGCCTTGTAGAATAAAGTTCCACTTTTTAAATAAATAATAGAATTAAAAAAAAAAAAAATCTAAATCCAGAAGATTTGAGAGATCTTTTCGTGAAACTACTCGGAAATGAAAATCACTCAGAATCAGATAAAAGACATGAAACAAAGAAAGGTAGCTTTAAAAATCTCAGATCTTATGTTACAGATTAAACTAAGGTTGGAACTCATCAAGAAGTTTTCAGTAGTCTTTTTAAAACACAAAATGCAAATTTGCCAGATTCAAAAAGGGGAATAGAGGATGACAAAAATGCCTCCAGGAAGGATATTCACTGGAAGAAGAGC
>NW_010135567.1:57740-58741 GCF_000699245.1 Pterocles gutturalis
AGATATTCCCTGCCTATCAGTCTATAGGCTCCTCTGAAGTGGCTGACTCACTCTATGCAACCATTTCATTTTGCATAATCAAAATTCACTGAAGCAAAGATATGAAGTCAAAAATCTCCACTTCCTAAGAGAACTCAATGGCACAAGCCTTTACTGTGATCTTTCCCTCTCATTAATACTTAAAGTGAAACAATTCCAACAGGAGAAACTGAAAAACAATCATTCCAAAATTATCAGCATACCTGCTCATACAAACACATTCATCTGTGTCTTAAGAGACAGGCCTCTGCTTAGATCAGAAAATAAATATCAATTACTAAAACACACCCACAGGCACAACTTACATTTATTTTTCTCATTAAGAGTACTTTGAAACTAAAACCATCTAAAAGTAAACTGGAAAGAAGCAATAACTTCTTATAACTTCTTAAGGAAGGATACCCTTCCTTTTGAGTTGTTATAGTGTAGAGCTACGTTCTCATGTCAAAACTTTCATTTTATTCTTCATAACCCCCAAACTGCCAATAGTATAAAGGAGATGTAAGACATGGAAGCCAAAGCTTCTTAAAGGAATTTATCTTGCTAGTGGACTATACATCATAATCTATATTCCAAAATATGACACTTCATTTGGATAATGTTTTTAGAGTATTTCTTCTATTCCCTTCACTGTTTTTCATTTTTATAGTTTAGGTTGCATTATCTTAATAATATTGTACCTTGCCATATTTAAAATATGGCCATCGCCATAGCAACTAAGGTGCATGCAGTTCATCGTTTCTCCCCAGCTCAGTTTGGTTACTAAGTCTGCCACGTTAGCAGCAGCATAACTTGGTTCAAAAAAGCTATATACCTCTACTACTTAGACAACTGTCTGGGTTGATATGCAGGTTGCATTATAACAAGTTGTGCATCTGTTTGATTATCAGAGATTTTGTTCAAAAATGTTTAATATTCAGTCCTTTAAGTTTGAATTACTTGCAAATTTACTTTCCTTCTTT
>NW_010135567.1:58751-66356 GCF_000699245.1 Pterocles gutturalis
AGGACAATGGTATCAGTATCATGCAAACAAAGCAGCCAAATAAAACTACAGTAAATGTTGTATTTAAGGAAAAACTTCCAGTTTGTTAAGAACCCCAAACTGCAACATAACATATACCATATATTTTCAACAAGAACTTTCCATTCCCACCCCCCAAAAAAGTATCGAAGGTAACATTTCCTTGAGCCTTTGGAAGGCTATCCATGATTTATTGGTTATATCAGGAATCTTAAACCCTCCTGAACTTCTCTTAAGCATTCTACCAATTAGATAATCCAGACCGCACAAAAGTTCTATTTGCTTTCTTGGTCTACATGAAAAAAAAATCTTTACAACAGTAGAAAGTACTTATCATCTAAAGAAAAATAGAGCCAGTGAAATAAACTAGGAGATGCACTGAAAGAACATCCTTGTTTTCAGTTATACACAAGGAAAGGCTTAAATTGGGGTTGACAAGGCATCTTGGAAAAGTTAACATTATCAAACAGCTGACATTTGGTTTCTGTTGCAACCTCTGTCAGACATAGCCCAGTACTACAACTGATAGTTGATCCACTTCTTGTCGGGAGTGCAGCTTCAACCTTTTTTATCAGCCATATTAAACATATCATAATTTTAGCATCATGAAAATATGACCTTTATTTTTGTACTTGACTCAGTCACTACGCACTTAAGAACGGTGTAAGACTCCAAATAAAACACCCAAATGGATTTCTTTGGCAAATTGAAACATTTGACTGCCCTCTTGGTTTTACAGAGTCGCTTCCTTCTTTCTGGCATAACTTATAGCAAGACCAACTGAAGAAACAGACCTCTGATCTCCTGATTCCATTGAAAATAATGGCTTTTTCTTTTTTATACAAGTATTTGTGTGGCTCTTTTGCTCTGATGCTAACAAGAAAACAATTAAAAAAAAAAATATGTTGAGAGGGCCTTTGATCCCACCAGTGACTAAAAGCAAGGTCAGAAGCACAATCTAGAAAGTCATGAGCTTTCTGATGGTTTTTGCAAAGCGAGCATCTTCAAAGGGGGAGGGAGGAGAAGAATCAGTCAGGAAGCTACAGAAGTCATTCTCAGATGAATGAGAGCTGGATGGAACTAGAAATAGGGCCACGAGAGAACAAATTCCTAGGGAAAATGTATTCCTTGGGAGAGAGAAGGACCACCTTTACAAGACAACTAGTTCAGCTCCAAAGAATCTGTCAAATGCAGAAGCCACTGAGTTAACCAGATGCAAAGACTTTCCCTTCAGAAGGGAAAACCCCAGCTCCTCCACCTGATCTATTTTTCAGTATAGAAGACACAATAGGTGCTTAGAGAACAGACTTTGAATCCAGCTCTGGCTGTCAGGAACAAGCTGAAATCCCAGGAAAAATAAAGTATCCTGAAGCACTCAAAATCTTTCAAAATGTCAGCAAAGATGGAAATAAAATTCAGTTGCTACTGTTATTCTTCGTATTCTAGCCATACCCTTAACAAAAATCTGCTACCATGAATCCTCCATGACTGCTTCAGCCTCACCTTCTGTTACTCAACCTCTATTCATTTTTAGAGTTCACGTATCATTTGGCTGCACTTTACAGTAGACGATGAATCATATCTGCTTCTCTCTTACCAGGTATACAGGTTACCAGGAAAAAAGACTAGTCAGGAGCACAGACCATAGCATTAAAAGAATAAGTGTCTTGGATTTTTTTGTCAGAAACATTACAGGAAAGACAGAGATGGGAAGGTCACATTAGGAAAACAAGCCAATCTGAGAAAATATAAATACTGGTTCTAAGTCAGAGGGCTTTGAACGTTGTATTACAATCATTGTAAATCTCAGATGGCACCCTACATGCAAGCAATTCTGCGAGTCACCATCTTAATTATTCAATTTAGAATATTTGAAAATCTTGGACAGATACACTTAAATGCACTAAAGTCACAACAGCATAAAGCCAGAAATATGATCAATAAAACAAGTCAGGAACCTATAGGCTTGTCTCCACATGCCCAGATTGAAAATAGCACAGTTACAATTTGAACTCTGCAACAGAGATGGGTAATTTTCCCCTGCCTATACCTTCATAAAGAGGTGATAATTCCAGCACTCAACAATGATCCACAAAGGAAGTTCCAAAAATACCACCATGGGCTGTACACCACTGCCTAACACAGAATGTGCTTAATGCTCATCAATGTCCCTACCTTCCTTTAACTGCTAAATTTGCTAGCACATGATTCATCAATGTCAGAAAAAAACTTGAAATGTTCTAAGATTATTCAAATTATTATCATAAATGGCATCAGCCTAAACTACATTCACTTTTCCCACAGCTAACTGTGAGCATCAGACATGATTTAGAAGCCCTACATTTGAGGACAGAGGTATGAAAAATGTAACATATTTCTGTGACTTTAGCTGGCTTTCTGCTTTGGTTCCAAAAAAAGTCACAACACTTTCCTTTGCCAGCCTCCTATGACACATTCAGCACCTTCAATTCCTACCAAGTTGACAGCACTTTAATCTTCAACTTCATGTCACCGCTAGCAAAACATTTAGGAGGTTTGGGAGTAGTTGCTGTTTATTTCCTTTTCCCCCCTCACAAAAATGACAATGCCAAGTCACTGTGTCTGGTTCACAGCCCCGGATGTTATCAAGAACTTCCTGAATTTTTTTCCATCGTGTTGTTTTGCCTTATTTGCAGAACACAAACAAAATTTCTGTCTTGAAGGTGAACAGCTCTGCTGAGAAATCTCTGATCCCTTCCAGCAATTTCTACAAGAAGTTAAACATTCACATTTGCTTTTCTAAAGTCACTCACTAGGCCTTTCCATAAGGAAAAATAAATCATCTTCGCTAATGACCACTAATCATCATATTGGGTTAAAAAAAAAAATTCTCAAGTCTATTTTTTCTTTGATTTTGTCTTTGGGGAATTGGTTCCAGTTAATACATAGCACACCCCTCCCTTGGCTCACCAGCGTTGGCTGGAGGAGATTTATCCCACTGCCATTACCTAGGTAATTTGCCATGTATCATTACACTGTTGACCAGTGATTTGGGAGTCCCAGCAGTATCCCTAGGATGTAAAAACTAGTGAGAACCTACTCTATGAAAGTTAGAGTTATTATACTGCTCCTCTCTGAGCTATTTAAGCTCCTTTTAGGAGACTCTGGAGCTTGCTCCTTCAACTGCAGTATTTATGTTCCATGACAGTTACAGACTTAAAAGCTCAGGGGCTGATCCAAAGACTCTTGTAGTTAATGGCAAACTTTCTACTGATTTCCTTTGCATCAAGGCTTCACACAGCCACAACAGGACCCTGTTTTAAAGACACAAATGATAGGACACAAGGAGTGAGCCTTTACACTTACCCCTACTGCTGCTAACTGCTGGGGAGAGGACAAACATGCCGCAGAGCCATTATATTGCCAACTCACTAACAAGTACGTAGGAAGCAAGAAGAACCTTGATTTCAAGTCCTCAATTTTGCAATTTGGAAAGAGTTTGGTCCCTTGTTCTTTCTCTCTCACACACAGTGGATTCATTTGGGAGGGGCCTTTCTTATAAAAAAAAAAAAGTATTCCATAGATTTGCCCTGTGAACAGAAATACTTGAGTTTCAATGGCAAATTAGTATGTCCTTTTCCTTCTAACTGTTCAGGATTTTGTGGATGAAGTAACTTCTACACAAAGTTTGCAAGTATCAGATCTATCTTCCTACCTATAAGAATTCTTACTGAGTTTAAAAAAAAAAAAAATGTCCCCAGACCACTCAGGAAAAAAGTATATGGCTTCTGCAAATTATCCTAACCCGCAAATTAAGGATTTTAAAACAGATACAACCTGTGTGCAAATATTTTACTCACTGATACAGGAAATTTTAAAGCAGCACTAGACTTGTTTTATACCACAATGATTGTGAATATAATTTTTCTATAGTACAGAGGCAGTTTACAGAGCCCTGAATCTGTGATTTATCCATTAGGTTTGCTTCATATTTAAAATCTCATGTTGTACATTTAAAACATCTGTTCTGAAAGTTTTTAGCAGCAAGGAGGGAACAAAATCCAAAAAACAAGAACATAATATGGTTAAATCACTCCTCAGTTTTACTTTTATATTAAAGCTGTTTTGGGGTTTATGAGCCAGAGAAAGTTTGTCTCATTACCAAAAGGAAATGAACATACACCTCAAAATGACTGAGACTATTTAGAGCACAGATTGTCATCAGACTGAGAGCTGGGGTTTTCAGTAGCTAGAACTGAGCAATGACATGTACTGAAGGCTACCAAAACAATACAACATGACTAATATTCTCAAATATTTTGGCCCATTAGCCACACTACAAATTAATCTGGCTTTAAGATATTAAATAGGAATTCTCCTTCTGTGTCCCAGAAGTGGTACAAACAATTCCTTTTAAGACGAAGTACGCAAAGTTTTGTCTTTTTTTCTAATACAGATATATAATGCAACCTGAAAAACTGAAAGTATTTCTACAGCTAAAGAAAAGCAAAAAAGCAACAAAAACTTATCAAAAGGTAATGTGCTTGTTTAAAAAAAAAAAAAGACAGAACAAAAGAAAGTATAAATCTTATATATGCAGATTTATATTTTTCACATGAAAAAAATGAAAGTAACCTAAAACATTTATATTGTCTGTTTCCAGACCACACATCCTTCTGGCCTTCCTCTGGACTCCAAAGCTAGCCGTAGGATCTTTCAAATTTAATATCCTTGTTTCACACCTGCCTTACACCAGCGACATGTGTTTAAGTTATTACATTATGCATGTGTTCAGACGACATGCCAGGAGGTAATGTTTCTGACCTGTAAAGAAAACCATGGCTTCCTATTACCAGTTAACCAGTATATTGTGCATGTGAGTGCACTACAGCACAACTGCTGGGAAATTACATGCACCATATACAGTTCTTTGACCGGTGCCAATATTTTCCCATGTCTAGCTTTTACACTCTACCTGTACAAACTCTTCTGAGGATTCCTCTACCTTATTCCACAAATTAGATCTAAGCACACTTTGGGCACAGCAACTGCAGATAATCCTTTTTGGAGGATTCCACAAAAAGGTCAGTTATGCTTTTTAAGATATTTAAGGTGTCTGTTCTATTTAAATCAAGTTTAAAAAAAAATTGAATGGAGTCTAGTAAGAGAGAACAATTCCACATAAATGAAAAACATGTGGAAATGTTCACTAGGTCAACTATGTAAAAACGTGTTATATACTGTGTTTATAGGTATTTTATTCACAGACAAGGCTGGCATTAGGGTTTTATTGATACCCTAGTGAAAAGCACATTAATCTAAGCGCTGCAAACCCCTTTTCTCTGCATTTTAATGCAACCCACAATATAGCATAGTAACATACAATTATTTTCAAAACATGAACTTGCACTTAATTTACGTTATATTTTGATTGTAAATAACTTCTGGCTTTGTATCCAGATTTATTTGCAGGTGACCTGGACATACGCACCATCCCCATCCATATGCCATACAAACATTTCCGAACTTCAAAGCTGAGATTACAGATTCAAAATCAGAACCCCACGTTATACTGCAAGCTCATCTTTAGCCAAAAACACTGGATATTTCACCACAACTACTTAGACAATCGGATCCAAATAATATAGTGTCTGATTTCGTTGTGCCTGGGAACATTCAAAATTTGTCCAAAAGCAACTAGGTCAAGCCTAAACATGGAAGTCCAAAGGAAAAAGCATAGCATCACAGAGCAAAGACCTTGAGGGTACAGAACCATCTACATCCAGAAAACAAGAAAGGGGGAAATTTGTGCCTGTAAATAATCTTTGCTTTCAGTGAAACTAATGATATGACTTTGAATAAAATGTGATTTAGGCACGGTGGTATATCAAGGCCCTATTCCTTGCTTCATTATCAGCTAGTTTTAACCACCTCACGCTCAGCAGACTTGTCAAGAAGCTTGAGTCACTTCCTGAAATCCTATGCAACCTCTTTTGAGATCCAATTAGACTTCGGACTTTCTAAATTACATATCTGAAAGCAATCCACATTTACGTAGCTCTGGAACTGTATCAATACAACACTTTATGTTTACCCCTAGAAATCCCGCCAGTTCTGTACAGAGCACAGTAACCAGTCTGGTACTACTAGGTACCAGTTAGAAACCTCAGAACAACACACAGGATTCACTTTATCACCTCAGTAACTGTCCTATACCACTACTGCATTTAAGGAACTATTAGTCCTACAGGGAACGCACGAGCAGCCATGGCAGGAAGTTGTTAGCTGCTGGGCTCACGACTCAGAAATCTGCTTTCCATTTACACCTGCTCCAGACAGAGTCCACAGACCAAAAACAAACCCTCGATTAAGGATGGGAGGTATAATAGTAGGTGTGATTGTAGAATACAGGAAAACATTTGTGGATTAGGTCCTTTCAAGAAGCAGCTGGGGAGACTGGATTTTTTTTTTTTTTAAATCAACAGGCATGCATAGTACAAAGGGTCAAATTTAATGACAGATACCTGTAGTAAAATTGATGTTAAGGCCAATATATTTGCTATCTATACTTCTACCTATAATAAACACATTTAATACATAAAACTACATTATAAACCTACAATATAAACCTATATCCGATATATATATTATCTAGAGAAACTGTACAATGTTGTTTTCTATTTACTAGTTTTAGACTTGGAAAAAAAAATCTCTAAATACAAAAAAAAAAATCAAGTGAAAATAAAAGAATCTTTCATTACAGAAAGGACTGTACTCTGTAGTTAAAGATCCTATTTTGCATTTGATACGAATAAGAAGAAAATCTGAGCACTAAATACAGATAATTTTCAAACCACGCCTTTATTTTTTCATGGATAACATAGCACCTTTAATGAACGTGGGAGGAGAGAAGGATATAAAAAAAGTAGAAACACTGAAATTAAGACCATCTTTTATACATAAATAGTTTCATTTATAACACATTCAAATAATAGCACTTTATTTCAAAGGTATAAAAAGGATATTGATCTACACCCTTTCAGGAAACAGCAGAGGCCTCAATCAAAATACATGGACTGCAAAAATTAAAAGGCCAAATTCGGGGCCAAACAGGTGCTGAAAAAGCTCTGCTAATTTGGACTCATCTCATAACAAGAGAAGATGACAAACCCTCTGATCCTCAATAAATGACGTTAACTCTACCATTTACATAAATAGATACTTCAGGTTCTATGTCAATACTGAGGTAATTTCAAATCCTTCTTTCAGCCATGGCTTATTCCACTGACAAGGTAAGGTACCTACACAGCTGAGCACAAACACACACATTCCATAAGAGTATATTCAGAATTTTAAATGGCATAATTTATGGCATTGATCTGACAACACCTATTTTAAAACTTATCGAGAAGAATGGAGAGAAAAATTATAGAAATGAATGTGTTGCTTTTTTAAATCATTAAGGGTAATTGTTTGTTATGATAAATTCTTTTGATAAAATCTTACACAGGATTTATCTGTTAAAAGTTACATTTCTAGAAAACATACTTATTCAGATTTTCCATGGTAAATCCTAAATATCCACAGAATCACAGAATGTTAGAGATT
>NW_010135568.1:0-5000 GCF_000699245.1 Pterocles gutturalis
AGAAATATTAGTAGTGCCTATACAAACAGAACGATACGGACAGTCTTTTTCTCCTGCTCTCCCGAGCAGTCTCCTCCGCCTTTTTCTTATGTGTCCAAAGATTCTTACCCTTAACGAAGCGGCATCATGTCGGGGTCACCATATGTAGTCGACCGGCGGAGTTCTTAGTAATCAGCGCGAGGGGCTCTTTGCAGTCAGCGCGCGGAGTGAGGGTAAAAGCCATTTATTATGTGTTGCGCACTTACTTTTATACTAAATATTTTCAAACTTAGCAGCTGCTAAGTGGATACAATAATTTTAAATTCTTAACAACAAAGTCACTACTGGCTATTCTGGATCCTGGGAAAGCAACCTTCAAAGCTATGTCAACACAACCTCTAAAATAACTTAGTTGTGCTAATTATCTTCCCTCAGTTTCTCCTTATCTTTCTCGTATTCTGTATAATTGGATAATGTTGGACATCTGGTTACTTTTCTTCTTTCCCAGGATCCTCTATCAACCTTATTATTACAAAGTCTAAAGTTAGTGTCATAGCTAAAATTCCACCTTAACACAAAACAACAATAAATTTAGGATTCTCTCTTAATCTTACAATTATAAAGTCTAAAATTAATATCATAGTTAAAACTCTATGTCAGCATAGAATGCCCCTACATCCTTCTTCTTCTTCTTCTTCTTCTTCTTCTTCTTCGTCTTCGTCTTCGTCTTCATCTTCCTCTTCTACTTCGTCGTCTTCATCTTCTTCTTCTTCATCTTCTCCTTAGTCTTCTTCCTCGTATTCGTCTTCTTCTTCGTCTTCATATTTGTCTTCTTCTTCTTCGTGTTCTTCTTCGTCATCGTCTTCTGTGTCTTTTTGCTTTTCGAACCTTCTTCTTATTTCCTCTTCTTCTTCTTCTTCTTCTTCATCTTCGTCTTCTTCTTCTTCGTCTTCGTCTTCTTCATCGTCTTCTTTTTCTTCTTTCTTCTTAATCTTCATCTTCTTCATCTTCATCTTCTTTGTTTTTTTCGTCTTCTTCGTCTTCGTCTTCGTCTGCTTCTTCTTCTTCTTCTTCTTCTTCTTCTTCTTTGTTTTTTAAGTCTTCTTCATCTTGTAATTCTTCTTCCTCATCTCCTTCTTCTTCTTAATTTGCCTCTTCCTCTCCATCTTCTTCTTCTTCTTCTTTCCTCTTCTTCTTCTTCTTCTTCTTCTTCTTCTTCTTCTTCTTCTTCTTCTTCTTCTTCTTCTTCTTCTTCTTCTTCTTCTTCTTCTTCTTCTTCTTCTTCTTCTTCTTCTTCTTCTTCTTCTTCTTCTTCTTCTTCTTCTTCTTCTTCTTCTTCTTCTTCTTCTTCTTCTTCTTCTTCTTCTTCTTTATCTTCCAATTCTTATTCTCCTTCTTCTACTTGTTCGTCTTCTTCTTCGTCTTCTTCTTCTTCTTCTTTTTCGTCTTCCTCTTCTTCTTCTTCTTCTTTTTCTTCTTCTTCTTCTTCTTCCTCTTCTTCTCCTTCATCTTCTTATTCTTCGTCTCTGTATTTTTCTTCTTCGTCTTCTTCTTATCTAATTCTTCATGTTCTTCTTCTTCATCTTCTTCTTCGTCTTCTCTGTCTTCTTCTTCTTCATCATCTTCTTCTTCGTCTTCTTCGTCTTCCTCTTCTTCTTCTTCTTCTTCTTCTTCTTCTTCTTCTTCTTCTTCGTCGTCTTTTTCTTCTTCATCATCTTATTCGTCTCCATCTTCTGTCTTCATCTTCTTCTCCGCCTTCTTGTTCTTTTTCTTCTTCTTGTTCTTCGTCTTCCTCTTTTTCTTTTTCTTCTTCTTCTTCTTCTTCTTCATCTTCGTATTTTTCTTCTTCATCTTCTTCGTCTTCTTTCTTCTTCTTCGTCTTCTTCTTTCTTCTTCTTCATCTTCTTCGTCTTCACCTTTTTCTTCTTCTTCTTCTACTGTGTCTTTGTCTTCTTCTTTGTCTTCGTCTTCTTTGTATTTTTCATCTTCGTCTTCTTCTTCTTTTTCTTCGTCGTCGTATTTTTCGTTTTCTTCTTTTTTTTCTTCTTCATTTTCTTCATCTTCACCTTCTTCTTCTTCTTCTTCTTCTTCTTCTCCTTCTCCTTCTCCTTCTCCTTCTCCTTCTCCTTCTCCTTCTTCTTCCCCGTCTTCTTCTTCATCTTCTACTTCGTCTTCTTCTTCGTCTTCGTATTTGTCTTCTGCGTCTTCATATTTGTCTTCTTCTTCTTCTTAGCCTTCTTAATTTTCTTCTTTCTTCTTCTTCTTCTTCTTCGTCTTCTTCTTCTTCTGCTGCTTCTTCTTCTTCTCCTTCTTCATCTTCTTCTTCATCTTCTTCTTCGTCTTCGTATTTGTCTTCTTCTTCTTCTTCATCTTCTCCGTCTTCTTCTTCGTCTTCATATTTGTCTTATTCTTCTTCTTCGTGTTCTTCTTCTTATTCGTCTCCGTATTCTTCTTCTTCTTTCTTCTCCTTCGTCTTCTTCTTCTTCTTCTTCGTCCTCTTCTTCTTCTTTTTCTTCATCTTCTTCTTCGTCATCGTCTTCTGTGTCTTCTTCGTCTTCGACATCTTCTTCTTCTTCTTCTTATTTCCTCTTCTTCTTCTTATACATCTTCATCTTCTTCGTCTTTGTCTTCTTCTTCATCTTCTTCTTTTTCTTCTTTCATCTTAACCTTCATCTTCTTCTTCCTCGTCTTCTTCTTTTTCTTCTTCTTCATCTTCTTCTTCTTCTTCATCTTCATCTTATTCGTCTTCTTAATCTTCTTCGTCTTCGTCTTCTTCTTCGTTTTCTTCTACTTCGTTTTCTTCTTCTTCTTCTTCTTTGTTTTTTAAGTCTTCTTCACCTTGTAATTCTTCTTCTTCATCATCTTCATCTTCTTCTTCATTTTTCGTCTTCTCTTTCCTCTTCTTCTTCTTCTTCTTTCTTCTTCTTCTTCTTCTTCTTTTTCTTCTTCTTATTCTTCTTCTTTCACTTGTTTGTCTTCTTCTTCTTCTTTGTCTTCTGCTTCTTCTTCTTCTTCTTCTACTTCTTCTTCTTCTTCTTTTCTTCTTTCCTCTTCTTCTTCTTCTTTGTCTTCGTCTTCTTCTTCTTCTTCTTCGTCTTGTTCTTTTTTTAAGTCTTCTTCGTCTTGTAATTCTTCTTCCTCATCTTCTTTTTCTTCTTCATTTTTTCTCTTTCCTTCTTCTTCTTCATCTTCTTCTTCTAATTCGTCTTCTTCTTCGTCTTCTTTGTCTTCATCTTCTTCCTCTTAGTCGTCTTTTTCGTCTTCTTCTACTTCTTCTTGGTCTTCCTCTTCATCTTCGTCTTCTTCGTCTTCTTCTTGTTCTTCTTCTTTTTCGTCTTCGTCTTGGTCTTCTTCTTCTTCGTCTTCTTCATTTTCTTCCTTCTTCTTCTTCTTCCTCTTCTTCTTCTTCTCCTTCTTCCTATACTTCTTCGTCCTCATATTTGTCTTCTTCTTCGTGTTCTTCTTGTTCTTCATCTTCTTCTTTTTCTTTTTCTTCGTCTTCTTCTTCATCATCGTCTTCTGTGTCTTCTTCGTCTTCGACATCTTCTTCTTCTTATTATTTCCTCTTCTTCTTCTTCTTCGTCTTCTTCTTCTTCATCTTCTTATTCTTCGTCTTTGTATTCTTCTTCTTCGTCTTCTTCTTCACCTAGTTCTTCATGTTCTTCTTCATCTTCTTCGTCTTCTCCTTTTTCTCCTTTCTTCTTAATCTTCATCTTCTTCTTCATCTTCCTCTTCCTCGTCTTCTTCTTCTTCTTCTTCTTCTAAGTCTTCTTCGTCTTCTAATTCTTCTTCCTTATCTTCTTTTTCTTCTTATTTTTCCTCTTCTTCTTCTTCTTCTTCTTCTTCTTCTTCTTCTTCTTCTTCTTCCTCTTCTTCTTCTTCTTCTTCTTCTTCTTCTTCTTCTTCTTCTTCTTCTTCTTCTTCTTCTTCTTCTTCTTCTTCTTCTTCTTCTTCTTCTTCTTCTTCTTCTTCTTCTTCTTCTTCTTCTTCTTCTTCTTCTTCTTCTTCTTCTTCTTCTTCTTCCTCTTCTTCTTCCTCTTCTTCTTCTAATTCTTCGTCTTCTTCGTCTTCTTCGTCTTCATGTTCGTTCCTTCGTCTTCTTTTTCGTCTTCTACTTCTTCTTCTTCTTCCTCTTCATCTTCGTCTTCTTCGTCTTCTTCTTGTTCTTCTTCTTTTTCTTCTTCATCTTCGTCTTCGTCTTCTTCTTCATCTTCTTCATTTTCTTCTTTCTTCTTTTTCTTCTTCTACTTCTTCTTCTTCTTCATCTTCTTCCACTTCTTCTCCTCCTTCTTTTCCTCTTCTTCTTCTTCTTCTTCTTCTTCTTTGTCTTCGTCTTCTTCGTCTTCGTCTTCTTCTTCGTCTTCTACTTCTTCGTCTTCTTCTTCTTCAACTTTTTCTTCTTTGTCTGTCTTTTTCTGTGTCTTCTTGTTCTTTGTCTTTTTCTTCTTCGTCTTCTTCTTTCTTCTTCTCCTTATTTGTCTTCTTCTTCATCTTCTTCTTCGTCTTCTCCTCTCTACTTTTTCGTCTTCTTCTTCTTCTTTTTCATCTTCTTTGTCTTCTTCATCATCTTCATCTTTGTCTTCTTCGTTTCATCCTCTTTTTCTTGTTCATCATCTTCTTCTTCTTTCTTCTTCTCCTTATTTGTCTTCTTCTTCATCTTCTTCATCTTCTTCTTCGTCTTCTTCTCTCTACTTTTTCGTCTTCTTCTTCTTCTTTTTCATCTTCTTTGTCTTCTTCATCTTCTTCTTCGTCTTCTTCTTCGTCTTTTCTTCTTCTTCTTCTTTGACTTTGTCTTCTTCCTCTTTGTCTTCTTCTACTTTGTCTTCTTCTTCTTCTTTTTCTTCTTCTTCTTCTTCTTCTTCTTCTTCTTCTTCTTCTTCTTCGTGTTCTTCTTCGTCATCATCTTCTGTGCCTTCTTCGTCTTCGTCTTCTTCTTCTTCTTTCTTCTTCTTCGTCTTCTTCTTCTTTCCTGTTTTTCGTCTTCTTCTTCTTTGTCCTCTTCATCTTCTTCGTCTTCTTCA
>NW_010135569.1:0-280 GCF_000699245.1 Pterocles gutturalis
AGGTCCCTGGACAAGCCAGAGAGGTGGGCCCATGCCAACCTCATGAAGTTCAACAAGGCCAAGTGCAAGGTCCTGCGCATGGGTCAGGGCAGCCCCCCCAGCACAAATACAGGCTGGGAGGAGAATGGATTGAGAGCAGCCCTGACGAGAAGCACTTGAGGATGTCGGCTGATGAGAAGCTGAACATGAGCCCGTAGTGTGCACTTGCAGCCCAGAAGGCCAACTGTGTCCTGGGCTGCATCAAAATGGATGTTAAGTACAGGTGGCAACCGGGCACCCG
>NW_010135569.1:1089-20492 GCF_000699245.1 Pterocles gutturalis
ACGTGGTGGAGTCACCATCCCTGGAGGTGTTCAAGAAACGTGTAGCTGTGGTGCTTAGGGACATGGTTTAGTGAGTTAGGTGGTGTTGGGTTGGACTTGATGATCCTTGAGGTCTTTTCCAACCTTAATGATTCTATGATTCTATGAAAAGCAGTGTGGCCAGCAGCTCAAGGGAGGTGATTCTCCCCCTCTGCTCTGCTCTCATGAGACCCCACTGCAGTGCTGCATCCAGCTCTGGGGCCCTCAGCACAAGACAGACATGGACCAGTTGGAACAGGTCCAGAGGAGGGCCACAAAGATGGTCAGAGGGCTGGAGCACCTCCCAAATGAGGACAGGCTGAGAGAGTTGGGGTTGTTCAGCCTAGAGAAGAAAGCTGGAGAAAGACTTTTTATAAGTGCATGTAGGTAGTGACAGGACAAGGGGTAACTGTTTGAATCTTAAAAGAGGGTAAATTTCGATTAGTTATTATCACATATTTTTTTCCTGTGAGGGTGGTGATACACTGGCCCAGGCTGCCGAGAGAAGCTGTGGATGCCCCATCCCTGGAGGTGTTCAAGGCCAGGCTGGATGAGGCTTTGAGCAACCTGGGCTAGTGGGAGGTGTCATGTGGCAGGGGCGTTGGAATGATGATCTTTACAGTCCCTTCCAACTCAAACCATTCTATGATTCTATGATTTGGGCCATATGTGGAGAGCAGGAGACAGATTCCTGAATGAAGAACATACATGTATTTAAGCATTTAAGTCTAGTTTCATTTTTGTGCATTAGCATTAAGGCAAAATACTTACTGTGGAAAGGTAGGATGCATGTAGAGTAAAAACAGATTTCAGCCATCGAACCATTACTGAGGCACTGGAAAGGAAAAATAAATTACATCAAAGAGATATTGGCTGAGAAACACCCATTTCACACTGCAGATGGAAAACAGTTCTATAGAAGTGCTCCTCTTCCATTATATAAAAAGATAAATGCAGATGAAAACATAACAGTTTAGGTCTCAGATGAGATACCTATGTAAGTTATTTGTTAGGAAAATAACAGACATTTAAGCGAGGGATTAAACTAGACATGTTCAGGCTCTGTGTTTTTTACATCTTTTATGGGAGGTTTCCATGAACAGAGGATCAAAGCATGCTACTTTTTTCTCCGCCTACAACAAGAGAATTTTTATTTAAAAAAACTCTTAAGCAAACAACACAATTAAGGACAACTAGTCTCAGCAAAGCTATCCTTATAGCAATATAACAAGACGGGGGGCAGGGAAGAAGAGCTGGTTTTGTTATTGATTAAACACAACACCAGGAGATGTCTAAATATATCTGAGATTTATTTTATTTTACATATTAAGCACATCCCCCATGTTGATATTCTGGGATCTCACATACCTGAAATAAGCATATAGCCCTAAGAATGTATCCTTTTCTCTTTTTAATTTCATTTCAACCATCCTGACAAAGCACTGCCTTAATAAAAGTTCCTATTTGCAACCACAATCAGGTGAGAATTTTTACCTTAAGATGCTGCAGTTTAATTACAGTTACTACGGAAATCAATCATAAAGGTGGAGGAAGCAACCACAATGTTGCAAAAGTTTCAGGTGAATTAAAGTGTAGTTGAGTTGTCTCTTACCTGTATGGGTTGCCCTGCAATCTCTTCGTAAGCTAAAAGGACAAAAATAATCAGCAGTAAGTAACAAAACACATAACGAGTTTAAAAACCCCATATTACATCCATGTGACAGCCCCAATTCTGGGGCAGGAAGACCTCCAAGCATTTGAAGTTTTCTAGAATTAACCATTGTCAAGCTCTAGATACTACATCGTTGGCTCTACCATGCTACAGGCAGGCTGATAACTTGCAGAAGCTGAGATTCATTATTGCAATAACACTAGAACTCTTAACAGGCAATATATCAGTCTGCATCTGCTTAGTAGAGCAGCTGTTACAAGGTTGACAAGTTGGGGAAACAAGTGAAGGTAATATCAGGTAAAGGCTAGTTCACAGAACAAATCTCAAGCTCTGGAGAAGACAGCTACACGAAGATCTGTCGATCCACTGAGATTATACCGGCAAACACTTGTACTTAAGATTCTCTGACGAAGGTCCTAAAGAAGAAACACTGTACCACATACTAACATAAGTCTACAGAGGTGTAACAACACATGATTAAAGGAGGTCCAAACATCCAATACCAGCCCACCTGCATAATTGAGTTAAGATTAGTACCACAAGTAAAAACTGTTACTCAGGGTCGCATATTAAGATACAAGAGAAATCTAACAATTAACTTACGTTATAGAATGCCATTCACACAACAAGATCAACTAATCGATGTTCAATTTAAACAAAGTAGAGAAGGCTAATCATTCAAATATTTGTCAAAATACAGATTTTATTTAATATCACTGAATAAACAGTTCAGAAGCCAAATCCTTTTTAGACTTAGCACTAAGTGATGTTGCAAAGCTTAAACACAGCAACTGGGCTTTTGAGCTATCTTCTAAATAGGAAATAACTTGCCCCTCAATTTCCAAGTGCTGTCTAAACTCACCTCTTTAAGTATGCACTCCATTTTTCGTTCTCTTACGAATCTAACATATTTACGCTCATATCATTTATCTGACTAGCACTGCTATTTTCATGTTTCAAATTATCACTCATTTTAATAGTTTAAAAAAAAAAAAAAGAATGGTCATTGTTTCCCATGGACTGAACAAGCTTTAGCTTAACCTCTTCCTTTTTCCCCACATAATCATTTAAGATAATATTACATAATCTAATGCTCTTCCTAGCTTTGACAGTGGCACTTTGTCCTTTGGTTAAGCTTCAGCCAGAGAAGATAAGAGCGTATCTGAGATAAATTAAGAACAATTTCTGTCTTGCAAAACTAACAAACACATTTTATTGGTAAAAATACAGAGACATATCCTGGATTTTTCCCACCTAGAACACAAACCAAATGTGGCTTGTATTACCGAACAAGAAATGCAGTCTCTCCTACCTCATGCAGCAGGGGGATGACAGCATGTATAGGCATTCTGGCTACCGTGTTCTTTATTACATTTTCCTTTCTTGTGTTAAGCACTCTCTGTTAAAATGGAAAAATATGATCAGAGAATCATTCAGTTTTAATACGTGTATGAGCAATGAGCACAATCAAAAATTTCTGGTGTTAAATCTCTTTCTTTTTCTACTCCACTACCTTTGCATCCTAAGATGAGGAAAAATATTAAAAGATTTATGGTGGCAAGGAGTTCCATTTTTCAAGTCAGCTACAATTAACAAAATAAGACACTTGACTAACCCATCTAAAACAATCTAGCGTTGCCTCTAGCCCACCCATCCCGTTTTAGAAATGAAGCATCACAGGCACATTAAAATTTCCCTTGCTATTTTCTGTGCTAGACTTCTGTAAATAAATGCCCGTCACCACTATCTCGACAAGTAATTTCTACTCAGCATCAGATTCTTAAGATTTCATTTCCCTGCCCCAGGACAATTACTTTCTCCTAGTCCAAGTGCAACAGTAAGCTTTCCAAGTCAAACTGCTGTCATCAACGCTTGGAAACTGTACACACAGGAGACTAAGCACAGATTACGCTCCAGTTCAAGCTAAAGGGACGATGGCTGCATTAGTAACATCGCTTGTAAAACATCTGAACTGTGATGTAATAAATTTATCATAGACTTTGAGAAGCACCTCAAAGTTCCTAGACTAACTCAGAAAGCAAGGTAGGTAACAACAAAAGAAGGAATACTGCTATTATCATTTATAATACCGCTGCCTTGAGCAGCAAATCAGCAAAAAGCAACTAGGAGAAACGTCTGGTTCTTGACCATTCAGCCTCCCTGGCTTTCAGGAAGGCTCTCCACAACTCTCAGTGAATAGATTAAACAGCACACAATGATCTTATAACACTTACATTTAAGATTTCTGCATCGTTGCTTTCCAAGCCCTGAACCAAAAGTACTGCGAAGCTATCTGTTTGTGGAAGGCCACCTGGAGTTTTTACTTTGCTTACATCAATATCCAATGCCTCTAGGCGCTCTTCAATGCTTTCCTGCAGACAGTAAACAAGGGAAGTGCTATTTCAGTGAGGTTTCTCAGAAACATCAGCCAAAAAGAAGTACCTAACCTAGAGCATTCCCTCGGACTCTGCTGGAAAATAACACAAATTTTGCATATTCTTTTAAATGTATTTACAGAGAATAGTCTGAGAAAAGAAGAGAAGATGAAGTTTTGACTGAAAAGCAGTACTATACCTTAGCACAGAGAAACAGACACAAGCACGTGACGAAGTTGTGCAGGAACATGGGAAAACTGGGCAAGGCAGACAGGTCTTGAATGAGGGAAAGATTTTGAGCAGAGGGAAGTCTCTATCATACAAAAAATATAATTAACCTTGCTTCCAAGTGCAAATTCTTGTACTTGCAAGCAAGTGCAAGTTCACCTGAAGAAGTTATAATGATGATTTATGATTCTAGTTTCTCCATTATTGCTGCATTTAAAAGAGGAAGCACTTTACCTCTGTCTCTCCCGGTTTCCTCTTGTTTTTCTTTTTCTCCTTTCCTGAAGATGGAGTTTTGACAGCTGTACTATGTCCTGGAATGCCAGGCACTAGAACTTTGGTGTCTGAGTTCACAACAGGTGTCTTTAC
This sequence comes from Pterocles gutturalis, assembly GCF_000699245.1. Taxonomy (NCBI): domain Eukaryota; kingdom Metazoa; phylum Chordata; class Aves; order Pterocliformes; family Pteroclidae; genus Pterocles; species Pterocles gutturalis. The sequence continues at coordinate 5,749 of NW_010135569.1, forward strand.
CTAGTAGACAGAGATAACCACATTTACATGAAATGCTAAGATCTTGAGCTTTCTTTCAATTTAAAATACTGATTTTATTCTGAGACTCCCACATACACGGTAAAACCAGCCTGCCACAACCCATTTTCTTGGCAAATATATTAGGAAAACCTTATATTTTTAAGAGCAATTAATAACTTCAAGCAACAGTCAGCTAGTTTTCATACTTAACTAAAGCAATAGTCTCTTTGGAATAACCTGTGAATCATTTTTCTTACAAGCTTGTTCCGTAACACTCAAACTAAGTGTATCTAACAACAAACATTTGGATGTTTGCTAGCAATACATACCACATGTACTAATAGTTAGGCCCATAACCCGCATGCAGATTAATTCAGCTTCCACTGGAAAGTAAGAACTGATCAAACAGCAGCACAATGTAACAGTAAAAGGTAGTTACTATTCACTTCAATCGCAACAATTTTCTTCTAGGGATTGTTCAAATGCAAAACTCAGTAGTCTGCATCATATTATGACCACGATAACAAACCTTAGGTTATATCAAACAACCTGTGGTATCCATCTTCAAAGAACACAAGGAGATTCAATTTTAAAGGCAATATATTTAATAACCAAGCGCTCCCCTGACCCCCACAGGATGTAAGAGTATGCCACTTCCAGCATATCAAGAATGCTATCTGCTACTTCCAGAACACTTCTTTAACCACAGTAGTTCTGTGCAGGCCTTTTTTTAAAGTACCTCCCCAAAGTTCTGTCCTTGTGGGAACGCTACTGGGTGCCCACTAAAGTAATACAAATATCATCTACTACAGCGAGCAAAGCAACTTCCATATGATGGGTGCAAAACAAAAAAAAAAAAAAATTATTAGTGGCTCAAGGATTTTACTGTAGAACAGCAACGGTCTTAAAATACCACCCCCCTTGGCTCACCACACTAATCACTGACCCTCTCCCCACAATGCATGCTCAGACAGCCAAGAGAAATGCGTCTTCACTGAAATTCAGCAAAAAGCGAAACCAAGATGGGTATCATCACTGCATGCCAGGGAGTTTCTACACCTCTCACTGCATTTGAACTCTGCTACCCACCAGCTCCAGGACTGAGGAATCAGTGCAAAACCCCGCCTAGCTGATGGAGCACCAGATCTGCTAGGTAACTTCAGGGTTAGAAAAACAGTGCTGTCTGCTCACTTCACTGATACTGCAAGCGTTTCACATCTTCAAGGCCTTGAATATGCACACTGATTAAGAACTTAAATCCCCAGGGGATCCTGCATGAGAGAAAACGGTGGCAAGCGTTGCCATCCAAGTGTCAAGCTCACATTCCCAGGTGCCATATCCCTGGGAGTTGGAACACGTGAAGGCCACCTGGAGAAAGAGCCAAAGGACATGCCCTTTAAGGCTCCATTACATTTGATTTAGAACCCAAACAAAGCCATCCCAATTTCACCCCAAACCATCAGGGTCAAAGATGCTGTAAAAACTGACAGACTCTAGAGGAAGGACTGATGTCAAACAGAAAAGAAACCATCAGCCAGTCCTGTCCATCAAGCAGACTTGCTGAAAACGGGACTCGCTATGAGCTACAGGAGGGTAACTGCGTGCAAGAGCATCCATGAAGCACACTTTACCCACACCTGCCTGAGCGCTATGGACACCTGTAGCTACCACTGCAGCTCTGAGCAGGCCCATCCTGAAATCCAACCTCCTTTTAAGAGAGCACTAAATTCTATCATTTCCAAAGTAAAACAAGAGGAGCAACAAAATTCCATTTCATGCAAAGCTCACCTTTGTTAGAGCAACATCTGTTTTAAGTGACAACACTTTCTGGATGTCCCTTATCAAACATACGTGGGATTCAGTGGTGTTCAAAGACTAGAAGCACAGGAACAAAACCAGTTAATATATTTGAGATTCATTACACTACTGAAAGATGAGAACAAATTCCAAAGGTATAAAGTAGAATTAACTTTTTTCCACTCTAGAAGAGCAGCTGCTTTGCACATCTGCCTTTTATTACCAGATCACTATGCTCTCCAAAGAAGCTCACACAGGCAAACTGTATCAGTACAAAAAAGTTTCAATTGCCTAACTCGGTAACAGCTGAAATCGCAAGAAACAGCCAGCCATAATTTCAAGTTGTATTTTAATTGAAAGAATGGAAGAATACAAATTGCTTTTCAAAACAGCTCAGGGGAAACAGGCATAGCTCCCAGAAAAGGGGGAGGGAATAAGCTTTCTCTTGTTATATGATTAAAAAAAAAAATCCCTCCAACTGAGAGCAGTATACAGTCCATATTACAAAATGCAAAACCTCTTCAGTAAGTTTTACATACCACTTTCTCTATGATGGGCTGTAAGGTGTTTCCATACACAAGCAGCAGAGACTGTTTGTCTGTGCAAAACGCAGCTGCTAGAATAGGGACTGGTTTTGGTGTGGAGTCTCCATCATTTCCAGGCGTTGCTATCTGGATAGTACAGTTTGATGTTAAGGGTTTTTTGCAATAACTGAAAAGGAATGAAAAAATTCCAAGAGGTTTAGCTTAAACGCTTCAATATCTTGCACATCTAAGCACCTTTCATTAGCAGGTCCTCAGCAAACTCAGACAGTTTACACCTTTTACAGATGGGTAAGATGAGGTACAGACACACAACGTCTTGGCTAAAGCAACACTTAACACCAAAGTTTAGCACAGCCCCCACCAAGTAAGTTCTCCAAAAATGTATCTAGTAATCCAAGACAAAGAACCATCTGGAACCTGGTTTGCAAACAGATACAAGAGCTTAAAGGCAGCAGCCAGACAAGACTAAACTTTGCCCTTCCATAATCCCAATCTTTCGCAAAGACACCCTCAAGATTAATACTAACTTACCCATTTAAGATATGTTCAAATAAGTGCAACTGCCCATCTCTGCACACAACTGCTAACTTCACAGGCTGAAAGAAGGGACAGTAAAATATTTTAATTAGATCAAAGGACAAACCTATTGTAAGTACAGGACATCAAAAGACAGGCATGTGGCTAAGATTTGACTTTTTGCAGTAACTAAACACATTAAAGATCCAACTAAATCCACAAGGAATATCAAAGACTCTAACATCTCGGGAACATTTAGTACAACTATTAGGAGACAGAAAGATAACTCATAACTGTATTTTACTGTATCACTACTGATATATCCAGATTTGAACAGTTTGCACACTAGCAGACATATGTCATCATAAGCAGCGAAGTTCCAAAAATATGGTACCCAACATGACTAGAGAGACAGGTCTACAAAGGCACTGACACTGTAAATATGCTTAGAGGAAAGAACCTGAGATTAGTACTCTGAGCAATTAAATGACAGGTATACATTACAGAATACTCTTATCTGCAATACATGTAGTAAAAGAGCACAACTGGCAACATCAGAAAATACAGCATGAAATACTGTTTTTAGAAAAGGAATCTAAAGGAAGCAGGAGAAAAATGTTTTAAATAATTACTGAAACAGTTTGTGAACATGTTTCACATGCAGACAGTTTTTGTAAGATAACTACTTTGAAAGGCTTGTACTTGCTGAAATTGAGAGACTTTGGGAATGCTCTATTAAAGGCTAGTTAATTCAAAATGCAATTCCACTGACAAAGCCACTTAAGATCAGAAAAAGCAGTACCATACCCAAACTGGATTTTTAGAAATATATTTTTTTTTTTTGCTGCCAAGTTCTAACAACCATTTTGATTACTAACTTGTTCTAAATAGGAAACAACTGACACTTCCACCATCACAAGCAAAATTCCAGAAGAGAACACTGAATTTGCACTTAGTAGCTTTGAAAATGAGTATTTCAAACCATCAGCTTTATAAATGCAGCTGTAATAAATATTCCTACAACCATGAATTGGCATTCAGATCTCATCTCTGCATAACAGAACCCAAATACAAACCAAGCTGCTTTTTTTACACCCCTAAAAGGAAACATGTGACAATTGAAAACTGTCGAACATATGTGGTTACAAACTATTGCTCCTACCTCTTCTTTGACTTCTGATACAGTCAGGTCAATAAAAGTTGGTTCATCTGTTACTGTGAAAGACATCACAGCATTCTTTTCTTTCCTATCTGATCTGATCTGCCTGGAAGACACAAACAGTACACATGCCTATAAATTACCAGCGACTGTAGTAGTATCTACCCCACCCCAAAATTCTCATGCTGTAATTTCAGCTTTCCGCTTAGAAAGTGTTCTAAATTCCAAGTGTAAAGTAACTCCCAAGTGAAATTTAGCAAGAAAACTTAGCATAAACCTTACAGTAAGTACAAAGAACAATGAAGCCTATTAAACAGTATGTTCTTGGTGTACACTAGCAATTCAAACGGCAACTGGAAGCATGCTCAGACACAGCCAAGGAAATTCATGTCTTCATTCAACCATCAGTGAGTTGAAACCACCATTCAAGAGATCATCATTGCATTTCTCCAGAGTGCCCCTTCTGCTTAACATTCTGTTTAATCGCAGAGTTCAGAACATAGTTGTTGAGTCTGTCCTCAATACTGCTCATAATCAGAGCTACAAATTACGAAAAGCTTACGTACCATACACTCAGTAATCGATCATGTATAGCTCCAGACAAGAAATAAAGCCCTGTAATTCCATCAAAGGGCTTATTTTCATTCATAGGTTTCACTGTGGTAAACATTAATGATGACACTGATGTAGCATGGCCTGTGAAATGCTAAGAGGAAAAAAAAAGAATCTTTCAATTATTGCCATAAGCAGTCATAGTAAAAATTAAAATATTCATTAACTAAGAACATTAGGAAACATTCAAGTGTTACTAAGTCGACAAGGACATCTCAGCGATTTTTTTTTTTTACTAGTGATCTGCTTCCTTGCCTTTTAGTATTTCAAGGAAACTTCCAATGACCATCCAGATATTTATCAGAATTTTAAAAGTTAAATGAGGAACAAAGGCAAATTCACTGGGATGAAGTCCATGCAAAAGAAATCACATCCACTCGTACTGCTATTACTGTCAGAAAACACCTTCCCTCCACCCTGCCTCCAATTTTAAAATCAACTTTTACAATGAAACTAGACTCAGTTTCATTCTGTAAGATGAACATACAGGCCTGCTGACACACTAAGGCTGTGGATACACTTACGTGACAGCAAGTACCAGCTGATTCAGAGACCAGTTGCATCCTACCTGCTATCAGGCAAGAGAACACGGCTGCATTCACAGAACAGCTAAAACACGGTAATTTGCTCATGCAAAGGGGTTTGCTTCTATGCCTTCCAACTGTTTGAACAGCAGAACTGATAATACCACCAGTTACATGAAGTTTATCAAAGAAACCTGAAGGCTTCAGGAAGGGTTAAGCCAGGGATCTCATGCACAAACCCATGCCAGTAGTAACTAACACTGTGGTAAACTGAGTTCTCCTGATTAGAAGGGTATCAGAAATAGACCCAGTGAAAAACAACAGGATCCATTTTTCTGCTCGAGGCTTGACAAAGGGTGCTGGTAGCATGCTCAGACACAGCCAAGGAATTTAATGTCCTCATTCAACTCAGCAAACTGAAAGCACAGTTGAGGGTATCATCACAGCAACAGCTTCCAGCAATCCCAAAACTGCCAATTGTCTCCTCACAGTTTCAATCCTATCAGGAAACACTAGATACCTAACGGCACCAATCAAGAACAATATTTTTTTGCATCTAGTTTACCAAAGTTACTTACTCTGTAGACTTCTTTGGTCTCCAGGTCCCACAGTTTTATAGTTCTACCTGCTGACAGCAGCATTTTCCCATCTGGACTGATGCATAGAGAAGTGACACTGCTATTGTCGCCTTTCCACTTGCTAGAATTTGGATGGAGGGTTTTTGTACAAAGGAAGAAAGATGAAGAAATAGAAAAAACAATATTCATTAGCATAATCTCAAAATGCATATCAACCATGCTGGAAAATATAAGGCAAAAAATATAAAAAAAAACCCAACTTACACAGTCAAACATGAGGTCAAAGCTATTCTGTTTCTCCTCCTTTCCTTCAAAGTAGTTTAACACAAAAATAGAGCAACACAAAAATACAGCAACTCAAAAATGTAAAGCTATTTAATGCTGAACAACTGTTGACTTGAATATTTGCCTTTTCTGTTCTGAATTCCTCTCTCAAATTTCGCTGCTACTCAAAACAGGGTAACAGGAGCTACAACATTTCAAGACTTCTCTTTGCACCACGCTCCAAAAAGTCAGTGGAAAGCTTACAGGCAAGTATGAGAAGAGATCAACAAGCATGATGTGATGAGCATCTGCTACAGATTGTGCAATTAAAAAAGAAATAGATAAATCTTCATCATTGCATGCCCTAGTTCTTCTAAGAGGCTTTAACCACTCCAGCAACTGCTGGAAGGTCAGCATAGGAGGGCACAAGCAGTCCCAGAGATTGCCGGCAAGTGCTGAAGACCTTCTCGTTACGCCAACACACGACAACGGAATTTAAGACCCCAAGAAAAATGAGCAATATAAACAGTAGAATTACAACCCTGGATTTCAAAGAGATGACCACAACTTATTCAGAGAACTGATTGGCAGGATCCCACTGGAGGTTGCCCTAAAGGGCAAAGGGGTCCAGGAAAGCTGGTTGCTCTCCTAGGATAACCTCCTCAAAGCAAAGGAATGGTCCACTCCAAAGTGCAGAAAATCACCAGCTTGACCAAGTCGGCAACTCCTGACTCAACTCACAAAAAAGAAACATAGAGAAAGTGGAGATAGGTTACACAGATGAATATAAAAATATTGTCCAGGCATAAAGGGACAGAATCAGCAAAAGCTTAGCTGGTCCTGAAACCAGCACGGAATACAAAGGCCAACAAAAGGACATCTACATATGGCACATCAGCAGCAGTAATATGATGAGTGAGGAAAGCACGGCCCTGCTGCTGAATGCTGCAAGGACACATTCAACACACAGAAAAGGCCAAAGCACCAAAGAGCAAAGGCTCTCAGGCTTCTCACGTTCCCCAACCTAGTGCCAGAGTCAGAGGGAGCAAAGCACTCCCCATAGTAAAGGGAGATCAAATTAGGAATCACAATAGCACATGCAACATATGCAACTCCTTAAGACTGAACAGAATGTATCCAGAACTGATAAGGCCAGTGTTATTACAAGACCATGATACCATTTTGAGTGGCCACATAGCTCAGGAGAAATGTCTGACGACTTGAAAAGAGACAAAATAGATCCACAAGAAGGAGAATCCAGGAAATAAGAAATCCACCTGGAAGCCATTTCCAGGCACACAAAGGTCAAAAAAGTGACTGGGGACATCCAGCATGGATTTACAAAAGGCAAATTGTGCCTAACCAACCTGACTGTCTTCTTAATGAGACAACTGTCTAAGTGGATGAAAGGAGAGCCATGTATGCCATTTAACTTGACTTCAGCAACACTTTTGACAATGTCTCACATAGTATCCTCCCAGTCAAGTTGGAGATACATAGACTGAACGGACAGACTAAGGAGGGATAAGATCTGGCTGGATCACTGAGTTCAAACAGTTGTGGTCACTGGTATGAAGTCTGTCTGGTGGACAGTTACTGATGTCACTCCCTAAGGACATCCCAACGCCATTTAATATCCTCAGTAATTGCCTAGGTTTTCACTAATGACCTCAAGACAGGACAGAATGAAGACCTAAGTTCACATTCAACACCAAATTAGGGAGAGCAGTTGATATGCTGGAGGGCAGGGCTGCTACTCAGGGGCATCTCAGCAGGCTTGAGAAACAGGCTGTCAGAATCTCAAACCTCAAATGAAAATGTAAAGTCCTACAAGTGGGATGGAAAAATCCCACTACAGGCTGGGGACAAATGGATAGAAAGTAGCTTTGCAGAAAAGAAGCTTGCAGTCCTCAACGGTCAAGTTGAACGTGAGTAAGCAAGGAGTCCTTGCAGCAATGAGGTCAACTGCATACTGATTTGCATTAGCTAGAGCGTAGTCAGCAAGTCAAGAAAAGTGATTCCTCTCCTCTGTAAACCTCTCCTCTGTGCAACACTCTTGTAATGGCATCTGAGCACAATGTCCAGTTTGGGACTCATTGACATAGTGAAGTAAATCCAGTGGAAGGCCATGAAGGCAGCTCAGGGACTAGAGTACGTATAAGAGGAAAAGGTGAGAGAACTGGGTTCAATCCTAAGAAGAGAAGCCTGGAGGGAGATTTAAAAGCCATCTGCTGCTGCTTTATGCCACGGTCTCAACTTAATACAACCTAAGGATGCATCTCCTTTCTAGGGAAACCAAAGAGGCTATTGATGATGAGGTATCTGCAGTACCCACACCATCTTTAACAAAATCAAAAGAGCTGCAGTAAGAATAACAGTGGGAAATGTTACGAAAAAGAAACAAGAGTATAACAGAAGGGTCAAGATGCCATCACACCCTAGACTTTTAATAAATTAAGATAACCAGGATCATAAATAGAAATCTTGGTTTCTTCTTTAAAAACAGTTTGACTTTATTACAAAAAAAAAGTAAAGGCCTACACCACCAGACATCTCGTTACTCTGCACTAAGCTCAATTTTGCTCAACAGTACTTCAAACTGTAGCAGCCTGCTCAGACAGCCAAGTGGAACTGTCCCCACTGCACATCAGTAGTGAGCGAAACCAAGTGAGTTATCATCACAGCAAGGCCCTTTGAGCAAAGCCAGGTGCATGTAACCGATTTCATGGCGATGAGGTGTTCCAGCATCTGTTCCTCCATATTTCCAAGGATATTTTCTATAACATAGATTTTTCAGCATCACAAGAGTGACTGGAAGCCCATGTCCCACTAAAAGTTAGCATGGAGGGACCCAAATCCTTCTCAGGACAGTTACTCATTTCATCTAGTCTTTCCAATACACAGAGGAAGAAACTCAACTATGAGAATTACTCTTCTATCCCTTAATAAAACCACTTCCAATCTCAGAAAGATAATAGCCAAATCAATTTTGTACAGTGGGCATGAAGCCTGGATAGCAGAGTGCAGCATTTCCAACAGGGCCTCACTAAAACCTGTGAGGGAGGAAATAAACAAAAGCAAATGCAAACAAATTTGACCAAAAATCAGCACCACTTACCACTTTACTTTGCAGGTCTGTGTGTTCCATTCCACAATGTGTTTGTCCTCTGAACAGCTATACAAGCGGCAGTTGTCCTGATGCCACCTGACACAGTTTACTCTATTGTCATGACCACCATCCTACAAAAGGTAAAAGAGGGTCAACTCACTCATAAATGAAGAAGGTCTTGACTACCAAGTCTTCCCCACACCAACAATGTGAACAAGCTCTTTCAAGAACTAAACTCAAATCATTGGTAACTTGATGAGAGTGTGGTTTTAAAGACCAATATTGGTACTGGGCATTGAAGAGCGAGCTATGATCAGACTGAAAGACCCTACAAATGGGTACCATTCACCTCTCTTAAGAACCAAAATCTCTGCAGCTCAAATGTACCCTTTAATCATTAAAGAGAATATTTCCTGAAGTTTATAAAGTTTCACTATTTGAATCGGCACCAGCCAGAACAGACTACGCTGAAGTGTGTGTAAATCAGCTTTGAGCAAGATAAAATACATCACAGCAAGATATTCTGTTCAATAAGGACAGCTAAAAGTGACAGCTCTTACTCTAGCAGCAATAATCTTTTAATTCAACCTAGCTAAAAATCAAAAGTACTCATCAAATAACATCTGCTATCCTGCTGCTATAGAAGAGCAGACACTGTTTTTAAACCGACTGAAACTTTAAATTTTAACCTGAAACTCCTTTGTTTATAGTTTTCAGGCATAAATACAGCTTTTCCATAAAACAGAGTTGATATTTGCTAGCTAGGGTCACTTGCATGTATCATGATTTTAAGTCACTGCTCTCTCTAAATTCATGTACATTCATCACCTCATCATACATACAACTAACAGTTCAGAAGCGAAAGTACAGCCAAGTACCTCAAAGTATTGCACGGAGTCATTCATACCGATTTATTTTGCTTCTTATATAACCCAAGACTCAAACCAAGGTCCTTAGGAGTAACAGGGAAGTTGTCAATGAGAAAGGCAAAACAAAAATGAGTGTATTTCATTTGAGAAAGATCTTTTGAGCTCTCTCAGCACATGCTTCCACAAGGGAGGTAACCTTACAGAAGACTCCATCAACAAGACACCTTCCCAAGAGTCAATGAGTACTTCAATCCTGCTCTCCTCTCCCACAGTACTGTGCAGGAACTGAAGGTATGACACTCCCACCGAGGACTTGACTCTCCAGTTAGGCATTTCATCATTACTGGTATTTTTAATGCAAAACAACATATCCATGCACAATGTTAAGATACTGCATTAACTTGAAACCAAGATCTCTCAACACGTACATACTGGCAACAACAGAAAAAGCACCACTTGAAGATTTCCAAGCACCTGAATTACTGCACCCCTAACCATATACGCAGCTATTAAGGAAAAAAAAAAAAAATCTGAATAATTAGGTTACTTTATTCCATTTTTGAGCAGAAGAAAGAACAGCATAAACTGACTGAAACCAACAGTATTTGGTAGCATGTGATGAAGCGTGTATTACTTACTAGCTTGCTTTGTAATTCTCCTTTTACTGTGCTGTACAACAAAATGCTACCGACTGCTGTACCAATAGCCAGAATATCTAACTGTTTGTCCACTTCTGCAACTTCAGACTTCCGTTTTTTCCTCTGAGGGCCATCCTGAAAAATTAAAAAAGAGAAAATATGAAATAAATTAGTCTGACGAGCAAATCTCTGTGTTAAAGCAGAGGGGAAAAAAAACTTCTGTAAGTTGGAGACCCAGACAGCCAGCACAAACTCTGCTAAGACACAAAATGAAGACTGAAGTGCACAGAGACCTAGAGACTCATCTTGTACCTCCACGTACAAGGTAATGAAGTTGCTTTGAGTCACTTGGAAACATCTGGTGGAGGCCATTTTGCTAGCCTAGTGACCGCATCCATGGGGGGAAAAAAAAAACACAGTTATTTGCAGAGTTCATGTCCCAGAGGCAGAGGTAAAGATTAATACGATCAGAATATTTCACCTACAAAATGGAAATGCTTGATCAAGGACAATCAGTTTATTTCCTCTCAAAAGATATTCAGAAGATTCTTGCAAATACTAAGTATTCATAATGGCTCTTATAAAGAAAGTGCTACCCCACTCCGCAGAGGGAAGCAACCAGGACTCGAAGCTAAGTGCTCCGCCCAAGTCCTGTCATCAGTACCAAAGGTCCTCCTACAATCAGGCAATTCTTCAGTCTTCACCCTCTTGCTTTTCAAGTGCTATCAACCACTTCAAGGAGGGATTTCACTTCATCTCTGTCTCTCAAGCACATGAAACTAAAATAAAGAGGGCAGGAGAAGCCACTATATTTATTCTCACTGGGTTCATCCCACATAACTAACCACACACACAAAATAAAAAAGAAAAAACTGTTCAAGGACTTCAGGAGAAAAAATTTATCCCTAATGATTAGTTTTTAAACTGGGACTTTGGAAAGTCTCCTTACATTTTTTATCTCACAGCAAAGCATTCTCTCCAAATGTAAAAAAAAAAAAAAACTATACACAAGCTAATGCTTCCCCTATGCAACAGATACATTTGCACTGAAGCCAAAGGAGACTGTGACAAAATGTATGCCATCAGCTTTGTGCAAGCTCTACGTGATGTATCTAATCTGTCATACAACAGGAATCACAAAGGGAACATAAATAATTTTTACTCAAGTCCAGAGATATAATAACAATCAGGATTTTGAAGTTTTCACCACAACTAAGATTCAAAAGTTTAACAGTGCAGGATAAATACTTAGGTTGTTTGAAGCGAGACATATTGAACACAGACCATACCTTCTGCAAGGAGAAGTGTTTTGGTTTAGGCCAATAAATACCAAAATGCTATATAAGTACTTTTACATCAAAAGCAGGCTCTTGAGAAAAGAGATTACATGGGGGTTTTGTAAGCACTTGTTTAGACTTCATCCTTCCTGGGAAAGAAAACTGTTTATAAAATATTACAAAAACATAGGTGCTGAGAAACCATCACAGTCACAAAGCACAACCAAGCAAATCAATCAGGTTTTAAGACAATATATGAGAAAAGACTCAACTAGTTAAATTTTTGGCATCAATGTCAACTAAGCGATCTCAAAACTGTTGTCTGACACACAAAGACAACAGTCACATAGCCAGTGGAGATTTAAGTACAGTTTATGTGTTTTCTGATACTTTTCTATCTCTTTATATAGTTTTACCAATTACTCCACCCACCCCCACTGCAAAACAAAACCACAATTAAGAACAGATTTTATTTTCTTCCCTTGCATAAATCTTTCAACTAAAATCTCCTCACCCTCCATTTCAGTTTGTTATGGCCAATTTCCCTTGGAACAACCCAAAAGTACAACAAAATTCCCACTGAAGTCCACAATTATTTCCAGTGTCAAGAATAAAAGCTAAAGGCAGTCAAGGTTTTTCCAATTATTTTTGCACATGTATTTCTTTACTTATCACCCATTATCAGCATTATTAGAGTGGCATTTTGTCAGAAATTTCTGCATGAAAAAATGCCAGTGGAAAAATCAGGCAGCTATTAATGTTGGAGATTATTTGAAAAAACATTCTGAGAACTAATAAATAAATCAATCAATCAAACTCCTCTATCCTGCATTAGATTAGTACATAGACAGACTGACAACTGCAGTAGAGACCTACATGGGATTCACTTCTGGATCTGGGGTCTTAATATAAGAGCAGGCTGCTTTCATGGATAGGACAGGACAGGGGAGCTGAACTATAACAAGCATCAGTTTTGATGCTTTTGAATTTTTTTCAGATTTATGGAAACTCAAGCTTATTTAGAAATCCTTCAACTTTGCCTGAAAAAGCACAGAGTTTTAATCAGTAGACACGGTTAAAAGAAGTTATTTGAAACAGGACTGTGCACATACTTTTCCATAATGTTCTTATTTGAGTAGGTCAGCCACTGAGACTTTTTCGTAAAAATACAGAAATCCAATCTCTGCTGCTCACATGGGAAGTAAAGCACTTGAAACACTGAAATGGGAGAAGCCTGAAGTCTTGAGAGTTGAAGATGAGAGAGGAGTTGCAGGTTATTAGGAAGAAAGTGGAAGAATGTATTTTGAAAGTCCATGGTCCACATACTCTTGCACGAGGCATCATCAATTCGCGGAGCAGGAGATGGTGACGCTACAAAAGCACATGTGCAGGGACCATCCCAATAAGCCACTACTTCATCAGCAATTCCCAGGCTTGCAGTTCAAAACTTAATTTCTAATATTCCCCTGTAACACATGGCCTTCATTAACATGGCAGCAGTCCAAAGCACACTGCGGTTAGGTGTAACTTGGCCAAACACCATTCATAGGTATCTACTGGCACAGTTTTACTCTTGAACACCAGATTTTAGTACTACCTAAAGACATGTCAACTCTTCAGGAATTAAGAGAAATAAGGGAAAAAAAAAAAAAGACCAAATAATGTCAGAAAAAAAACACATTCAATAAAACTTATTTGTCAGAACCACCACAGCTTTAGTTCTTCGGTTTGGTCTAAGGACAAACCAATAAATTATAAAAGTGTATGGCATAATTATTCCAAGAAACAATACATCTTCCAGCTCCACTGAAAAATGTACCAACTTTCAAGCAGTGGACAGCATTCAAACTACCGGAATAATTAGAAAGCACTGAAAGGTAGCCAAATGCTGTCTGATTGAGTTTTTCACACAACTCTAAACCAGGTTAAACTGGAGCATCTGGGAGTTTTCAAAGTTCAGGGATTAAGCTGCTTAACTGAAAAAAATGAGACAATAACATCTTCCTTTGGATTGGTAATTTGTGTGTTAAACATTTTGAAATACCTCTTACAGTATTTCAAATACACTAAATTGCTGATATACCAAAATACATTTTTAAAAGCCATCCCTACTTCTTATGATAAAGGGGGTGGATTTCACATATTTTATCCAAAGGATACATTTTTCTCAGGAAATGGTATGTTCTAGCTAAAGAAAACAGGATTACTTCAACATAAAGAGGATTAAAAGATATCTTACTGTATATACTCCAGATATTTTCAGGTCAAGTGTTCACCTGAGGTGGAGTTAAATAAAATAAATTCAAGGTGGAGAACATCTGAGCCCTCTGATGTGTACTCCGAATAAAGTCACTGAATACCTTCTTGCAGGATACCTTAGCTGAGGACGACGTGTCATGGACAGCATAGCAGCTTGCATGGAAATACTTCCAAGGGTCAGGAAGTGTGGAGAGACAGTGCTTTTACCGGGATGTGAACTGTACGTAAGCTAAGTGGACACGCAGCAGCCGACCTGCTCTGCAGCACCACGGTTTCGACTTAAGGCGAGATGTACGGAGTAACATACCTTGCTCCTTCACGGAAGGTTTCTTCCATGCAGGGTATACGAAAGACAAACAATTTTACACAGTCAGTGCTCCCGTTGATAGCCCTTCTTCTTCTTCCGTTTAAAAAAAATAATATAACACCACCTCCAGCACCGCTTCCCCCATCACCACGTGAAATCTACCTTGTGAAGAGCAATCCTGCGATGCTCCTGAGGGCAGCGGACTCCCCCCACCCTGCGGGACGTCACGCGTGGATACACCCCAAGCACCTCGGTGGGGACGGACACGCTGTGGCTGAACCCCACGGAGC
>NW_010135570.1:0-11572 GCF_000699245.1 Pterocles gutturalis
CCGGAGGCACTCACGGAATGGAGATAACATTCCCAGCGTCCTGGACCAAGAGCTGAGCGGAGTAGGGGGAAAACGACCACCTGGCCACAGCTAATGATCCCCAGAGCTATACTCACGATTCCCCCAAATGGGGGGGAGGGGGATTCCCCCAGACGGGGGGTGCACCGCTCCCGGAGGCACTCACGGAATGGAGATAACATTCCCAGCGTCCTGGACCAAGAGCTGAGCGGAGTAGGGGGAAAACGACCACCTGGCCACAGCTAATGATCCCCCCGGAGAGGGAGGATCCCAAAACTCACGGAACAGAGATAACGATTTGAGCGTCCCAGGTGGGGGCTGGGGGGGAAGGCCCCGGGAGAGCGATGCAGAGCCAGAAGAGAGCACCGAAACCGAAAGCGGAGAGAAGGCAAAAAAGAATACTCTTCTGGGTGTTCTTACCTATATACTGGGCATGACGTGCATGATATGGAATAAATCATTGGTCAGTCTGGTTCTCAATCTTAACCTAAGAGCAAATCAGGCTAGCAGCTGGACTGTGTCTCTTTGCTTGTCTGCTGACCTTGGCAGCAGAACAACATATCGTTCTTATCAGCTACTGTCCTGAGCCTAAACCCAAAACACAGCCTCTTGCTAGCTATTTATGAAGAAGAAGGAGAAAAAAAAAAAAACTAACAGAGTTAACTTTAAGCAGTCTGTGCTTAACCCACGACAACCACCTATACTGAAGGCTGCTATCAGTAAACTTCATTCCATTCATTGACCTTACAATGAACATGACAGTCTGGCACAGAGTTTCTTTATGAAGCTTGTCATACATGCAGTTGGTCTGCTCTTGTTGAGCAGCAGAAAGCTTCACATCCAACTTGACAATAGAACTAGACAAATGAGAATACTTAGTGATGGATTCTATCCCCTCCTCCACCAAAATATTTTCAATCTTTCTACTACTCATATTGCATATACCCATATTGCAGACACATACACACAAAAAAAGCTCAATATCCTCAAATCACAATCTTTTAAAAGTCTGACCAGGAAACAAATACCATGTCAGCAGTATCTGCATTTTATATGAACAAAACCAGGCACAGTGAATTTCTAGAGTAATCTATTAGTATACAACTGCAACCAAAGTGTTCCTAGATTTATATCAGATACAGCTCTTGGACAGTAGAAGCATCTGGAGAATATCAAAGAAGA
Organism: Pterocles gutturalis; assembly: GCF_000699245.1. Taxonomy (NCBI): domain Eukaryota; kingdom Metazoa; phylum Chordata; class Aves; order Pterocliformes; family Pteroclidae; genus Pterocles; species Pterocles gutturalis. The sequence goes on from NW_010135570.1 coordinate 1,201, forward strand.
GATCAAAGTATAGGTAATCACCATGCAGAAGCTAGCCAGATCTACCAAGGACAGTCACAAATATATCCCTTGGGTTTTAGCATAAACAATGGTCTTGTCTAAGGCATAGTACTGTTCACTGACTTATCATAGCTCTCAGACAACCTGAGAAACATGGGATTTTCCAAATACTGACACAGAATTTTCGACATTTCACCTTGGTTCCTGAATTCTCAATACTTCCAAGGGTTATTGGTGGAAAGTTTGACAGTAAAGTAGCTAGACTTAGTAGTAGAATTAAATTATCAGGAAATCAGACTACATAGTGACATAAAACACACTACTGCCTAGAAAGGCTTTTTAAACTTTTAGATACATATCAAGATCTTGTCACAATAGCAAAGAGTCTTGGAAAGAGGGGCAATTTGTGACAATCAAATATTTGCCTTTCAGTAATAATGCTACCTTGTCCTGCTTTTATAATGATACATTTTGAGTAGCATTCTAAAGCTCACTGAAGTTTCAGAATATCTTCTGCAACAGTTGCCATGTTACTTCAGAAACCAAACTATTGCCTATGTTTTTTTTTAAGTCAGGTGCAGAGTACAGACTTACACAAGAAGTATGAAAGGAATTCACAGGATAAATCTGACAGCATCAGCTAGCCTTGTAATCTTAATGTGGATTCATAAGTTACAGTTGCTTCCAAAGTTATCATACATAACAAAAAGTTCTCTGGTACACATAGAACACATTTAACTATGAATGCTAGACAGATAGTGTTTACAAAAGCTTCTAGTTTCCTATATTAGAGTACTTGTTCCACTCACCTCAACTGACTGAAGTTTTTCATCATGGAGATGAGGTGACCTCGGGTAAACATCAAGAAGATGAGGAGGATCATCAATATGTGTTCTTCTAATATGGTGTTTAAGAACTTCTTTATAATCAAATGAATCAAAGTTGGTTTTCCATAGCAATACCTGTAAGAAGTCATCATACCAGTAACTACTTGAAGCCTGTTCAGTGCCCAAAACATAACAATGTGACTTATTACTAATAGATCATGATATCACAGTGAGCCTGCTGTCATCACTTTGTCTGATCTCTACTACAACACAAGCACTTCCCCAGAGTATCTTGTACTCCAAGTCTAATAGACGTGGTTCAAACCATTTAAAAAAAAAAAAACCACCTCTAAAAGAAAGTCAACTTCTGTCCCACTGGACTGTACTAAGTTATTTTTCTGCCAAATCAAGGGGCCATAGACTATCAAATTTCTGTCCTCTATAAAGGCTTGCAGGTCAGATGAGAAGGTTTGAAGGGATAAGAGAAATGACAGAGATCCACAGAACTCTAAAGCACTTGGTTCTAGTCTTCTAGGAACAGGAATCTGTTTTCTGAACCTTGTCCAATTACATTAAAGGTAGAAACAATATATAGCAGTCACACCACAGCCAAATGCAAAAGTAAGGTAGTGGAACGCAGAGGTAAGACAGTGGAAGGTAGTCTATCCAGCTTTATGGATAGACCAGGAAATCAAATCGCACAATGTTGCTCCCTCATGTCACAAAACAATTGTATAGGTAAGTAATTTAATTAAGTTTACAGGATTTGTGTCATCTTTGTTACTTTAAGTGCTAAGGGAAAAAAAGAAAATAAAAAAGAAACTTCATAACACTTAGAAAATGGCAGTTTCCAAAAGTCCAATGTTGATTTTTATAGCTTCTCCCTAAACTAGAGGAAAGAAAGATGGGACCATGATCTGACTTGAAATTACTTGCCTGTCCAGTCACAAGCATTTCTGACAACCACTAGAAGTATTTTTTATACATTAGTAAATTATATAAAAGCAGCACAAATCAGATTTTTTCACAGAAATTCCCTGCAGACTAAATAATATTTTCAATATATTCCTAAGTAGCTGCATTGCTACTAGTTCATTTCAGGCTCAACATTTTTCACTACTCTGTTAAGTAGAAGACCCTAAATATGCACTGGGAGACATGGTGTACCAGTAAAGGTGGACCCAAACTAACTCAGACATCAGTAACAGTGAAAGTGGGATACACGGATCTCAGTACAAGCTATACAAACCTGCCTCAGAACCTGGCACTTGCAGGACAATTAGGTGTTAGATTTGTTGATTCACAATAGCTCACTGTGCTGTAAGAGGGAGGTCCTGCTTTCTCTCCCTCTGCTTCTCAGCTGTGTAGTTGCACTATCTCCACCACCCAATCCAGCAAAAACTATTCAATTTTTTTATGTGGCTTTTCCCCATTTTTCCAGGCTTATTTTCTGCTGGTTTAACAATTCGAACGGGCTCAGCACTGAGTGTAAACAAGGGTATAGACAGGAGTCAGTAGAAGTGGGACCGTTTATCAGTGGTGAGCATTTCAGCTGCTTGAGCTCTAAATATGTTTCATTTTGCTCTAAAGCGGAAGGCTGTGCCACTACAGCTTCATCATGACAGATACCAAAATTACTAAGAGTAAAATCAGCATGGAAACATATGTATATGTCTTGAGTATCTGAACTGCAAAGTAAAAAGCACAAAAGCAACTATGCACAACCTTAGAAAAAGAGTTGTTCCAGAAGGAAGTATTTCCCTTTACAACAAAGCAGTCACCAGACACAATGAGTTGCCTCTTCTATGCTGTTAAGAACTGAATTAACAGCACAGGTTACTCCAAAGGAATATCTGTAACTTCGTTCTTTCACTTAAGAGTAAAAGGTCTTATGTCTTCCAGGGAAGCAGGTAAGTGCAATAATTTGCATGTGCACATATAGCCAAGATGCGTGAAGAATGTGAACTTCAGAACTCAACATGTTCTGGGTTTTTTTGATCAAGGAAAGAAAGAAACAGGAAGAAACAAAAGAAGTATTCAGTGCTTGTTTCAAATACTTAATATGCTTCTGAACAAATCTTTCAGCTGGCTCTGCACCAACCAAGAAGAAACCAGACACTAGAAGGAAAGATACTGGTTTTCCTTCTTTGATAGAGTAAAACCAGATTGTACTTGTTTTTGAAAATGTAAGTCTTGAAATAATATGTGCATGAAGCAATTAATCTGTGGCAAAGTTACAATGAATCAGCTGCCTCTAACTCATGCAGTGGACAGACAATATCTTTTGGATGTTGCACGGAGGATAGAAGATGACACTTTTATGTCCAGCCTCTGCTCATCAGCTTGATATTGCCAATCTGCCAGCAGAGCTTTTCAAATGAATACACCCTACATTTACAGTAAACCAACTTAATTCTTGCACAGTGAGTTGAAAAGAGGTCCCACAACTATTCTCCTGGCAGATGTGGAAGAGGGCTGTGGACATGTAATCAAAAAAAGGATGTTTGTTGAGTACATGTGTATACACCAACAGAAAATGGACACTGAATAATAAAGTTCTTATGTTTACTGTAGATAAAGATACATAGGCATAGCACACAATGGTTAGCACTGCACATTTTAAAACTTACAATACAAAAGTGAAAGTTACAGCAAAATAAGTAGCCCTCTCCCACCAGAAAACTCACAGGGGAAAAACTTCAACAGAGAAACATGCCCTTCTGTAAGGTAAATAAAACCAGGTTTCATTACTAGAGCTACTATAACTATTTTTTTAAGTCAACATTTACCTAAGAAAGCACTTCCTGATCAAACTGGATATTCCCTCTCATGCAATTAGCTGAGAAAAAAGTAATCTCAAAGATTTTGCACTATAATACCTTCTCACTTCACGATCCCATGTGCCACCAGCTCTACAGGATGGAGTCAGAGCAGGAGAAATGCAAGGACACGACTGCACTGAAATGCATGTCATTCAGGGGGCCCCAAATTCAGAGGAACCTTGCAATAAGACAGGGTATATACATTCGCAGGGTATGCTGGCATTTATTTGGGAGGTTGAGTTAGGCTTAATACTCTAAGTCCTTTCCATCATCACAGCTTCTCAGATTAATCTTCTGTCATATGACCTAGTTTAATACATGCACTTCACTTACTAATCATCATAAAACTCAAAAGAAAGGCTCATGAAAAGCAAGATCAACAATTCAGGATTACCTAGGAATCAAAGTTTCTTTTTGGAACTGAAAGATTCTCATAAAAAAAACCTTATAGTATGAAAAAAATAAAAGATTAGACTAGTGGCTCAAGGAATAAGTATCTTTTCTACAATCTTGGGTTTTTTTCTGTTTGTAAAATTAATATTGGAAGTTTGGCAACATTTTCACTTTTCCAATAACTGGAAGTTTTGGCACTGCTTCTTACTAACACCTTGTGACAGAAAGAAATTTTCATCTTTCTCCTTTGAGTGGGAATGACTTCAAGCCATTCTAGAAAGTGTCCTAGCCGAAGCATCAAGTAAAAACCAGAAATAGACTGTATTCTTTCTAACGATACTGAAATTTTCAGCTAAAACACATTTATTATTTTCCAAGACTGTCTCTGTTACTAGCCGAAACATATTTCAAACTCCAAAAAACAGAAGATAAACATGATTTCTGGTAAACTCAAAAGATCTTAGTTTCTACATCATGGCTTTCTGTGTCTACGTTGAGCTTTTAGCTTCTTATAAGGAAACAATGAAAAAAACAACTAATATTAAGGAACTTTTCAGATTGTAGCTTAAGGCTTGGGGTTTCACAAAGTTCTTTATTCTTGGAGAATGTAAAGACCTGATAGAGATGATTCCAAGCTTGGTAGTATGTTTGTAATTATGAGATTTATCACAGCAGATGAAGATTAATTGTATGATTTGCTGTTTGAAGTAACTTTTCTGTTTCAAATTAATTTAAATACTCAACTCTTCCCTGTATAAAATACAGTACTTTGCTGTTTCACTATTGTAAATTAGCAAAGCTAACAAGAGATATTTTTCCCCAATTCTAGCCAAAGTTCTTCCAGTAGTACAACTTCATTCTTACAAGAGCAGTGACTCAAAAAGAGGTGAAAAACTAGTGAAGCATGTAGGTGTTAATACTAGTTGCAACACAACTACTTTGACACTGAATTGCAACACTTTACATGTTTCTATTTAAAAATAATTCCTTAATATATAAAACTGAAGTGGCTAGTACTGTGGCCTTCTCCTCACTGTAACATCCAACTGAAAGTAGATAAGATCAAATTTTAAAAACATGTATTTATCATTTTTCTCCTCAAATTTAACTTTAGGCTAAAAAAAGTCTGTATAACACAGTAGTAGACAGAATACATGTCAGCATACTGTAATTAGCATGTTTCAGTAACATACCATATTTAACTCACACCCACTGTAACATTAAGACATTTAACTTAGAGACAATGCCACAAACCTGAGCATCTGCTCCACCTGAGGCAAATTTTTCACCACTTTTTGAAAAAGCCACAGAAAATACAGGTCCCTAAAAGAAAAAAAAATAGCATACAGTGAAATGATGTTATTACTGTAATCATGGTGCTTTAATGCAAAGAGAAAAAACACTTATGCTGTTATCCAATATAAATACATTTTTCAATTTTAATAAGGAACAACTTGACTGTAGTGAAGTTTTTGCAAAACAACTTGATCGATGAGTTAATATTGCACATCTTTGTAAGATGCTGCATTACAATCACTACAATCAATACTAGGAAAATAGCAGTATTTTCCTTAGATTTTATGCTTTAACTCTACAATGGAAAACTATGAAATATATATTACATTACTCAACACAATGTGTTTGAGTGATTCATTATCAAGAGTAGGGTTTGTTTTGCATTGAGAGGAAAAGGAGAAAATATCTGCTACTCTTCACAAAAGTTATCCATAAGCTTTCCCCTCCTTAGAAAGCACTGTTTTTCAATAGACAAAAAGACTAATGTGCCAAATAATTGATTCTGACAATCAAGGGAGTGAATTAATTAATAATTCAGAACATGATCTATTACTTAATATTAAGCATGCGTACAATATTGACAGAGTAACTGCATGGTTGTAGGCAAAATGGACGCATTTCCTTACGAACTTGTGATAAGGTATATTAATACAACATTTTGCTGTCCACTTTTATCTGCAACTTGCAAGATATAAGAGACAATGGCATAAATGCTACTTTCCCTTTGAAAAGATACCACATAATCTATTAAGATCCCCATTTAAACAGGATTATTGTGTATACCTTGTGTCCATGAAGAGTGTAAATAAGTCTTCCTTCTAAGAGATCCAAAATCTTAAGGGTACCATCAGTAGAAGCAGTGATGAGATAGTTACCAGAAGGATGGAATGATACACAATTAACCCCTGCTCTGTGAACTAATTTACAGAAGACAACATTCAAAGACTGTAGATACCTACTAACAGCAAATGTACACTTCTTGACTCTTTTCTACTTCTCAAAGAACATAGAATCATAGAATCATTAAGGTTGGAAAAGACCTCAAGAATCATCAAGTCCAACAAACTACTTAATTTAAGGGAAAAACAACCAAAATGCTGGGGCACAGCAGACTTTCCAAACTATTTGCTTAGTTCTGTTCTAAAAATTAAGAGAAGCATTGCAAGGGAATAATCAAGATTCAGGTTGGATTTTTAGGGTTGCTAGACTACAAAAACATTACTTACAAAATAACAATATGACCTGTTTGTCCACTTTCCCCAGTAAAGAATGAAATCATATAATCCAAATAAATCACATTTCACTGCAAAGAGCTCCATTCTAAAGAAAATACAACAAACTACATTGTTTTTACCTTTGTAATGCTGCAGTAGCTTGTTCATTCGAATATCCCACAGCTTCACTGTATGATTGGAACCTGCAGAAGCTATACATGTACCACTTGGGTTGAAATCCACAAAGTTTGCAAATCTAAATAGAATTAAAGAAAATAGATTTATTATGTGTTTCCAAATAAATATTTGGGGGATATATACACATACGCATATATAAAACCCACAACATTAACACTGAGTTGCCACAAACTTGTGTGGAATGCACATATATGGAAACTCAAATAAGGTATTTCAAGCAACTGAAATAAGCATAAGAAAACAAGATGTGCATAATAAATCAGACTGTATAATCTGGCTTTTGATAAAAAGATAGTATAATTGTCCTGACAAACCTTCACAGTTGTGTTGGAGTACGAAGTTCCTAGAAGAAAGTGCTGCAAAGTGTTTGCAAGCAGCAAGTAAAATAATTTTATCTAAGAACAGAATGCCTAGCTATAACAACCTTTTAGCTTGGAAAAAAGGATAAAGATGCTAGCCATGAAATTAGCAAAGCATATATACAACACTAATATTCCATTGCATTTGTTAATTAAAACTCTGGTTCCAAGATATTTAAGAAAACCGCAGATAAGCAAAAGCAAGTATTTTCTAAACCTAAATAAGACAGGCCACTGAAGCTAACGGAATACTGTTCTCATCAACAAGTGAAGAATTTGTAAACTTCTCTTCTTGTTGAAGCATCCAATATCAAATAGCATCATCAAAATAGAGGAAAAACATGAAAATGTTCAAAAATCTAAGAATGATCTGACTTAGAATCATAGAATGGTTTGGGTTGGAAGGACTCTACAGATTTAGTTCCAACCCCCCCCGCCATGGGCAGGGACACCTTCCACTAGCCCAGGTTGCTCAAAGCCTCATCCAGCCTGGCCTTGAACACCTCCAGGGATGGGGCATCCACAACTTCCCTGGGCAACCTGTTCCAGTGTCTCACAACCCTGATAGTAAAGAATTTCTTTCTAATGTCTAGTCTAAATCTGCCCTCTTCCAGTTTAAATCCATTATCCCTCGTTCTGTCGCTGGATGCCCTTGTTAATACACGTCCCTCCCCAGCCTTCCTGTAGAACCCCTTCAGGTACTGGAAGGCCAGTATAAGGTCTCCCCCAAGCCTTCTGTTCTCCAGGCTGAACAATCCCAACTCTCTCAGACTTCTCTCTTGCTTATTTCTTAACTGTTGGAAAACAGCTGTATAAGTACATCCAGTTAACCTCTTTAAAAAAAATGTGAAATGAATTATTTTAGTTTACATGGGTGGCAGAACTTTGATCTATTTTCAGATGTAACATATATAGATGTTAATACCATAAAACATGAATTTAATCTCATTAAAGTTACACATTTACATTTCTCCTTATTTCTAGTAACACTTACCCTCCATAATCTAAGAAGCTATCAATACAAGTTTTATTTCTTGTATCCCAGATCCTAACAGATTTATCCTCACTGCAAGATGCTATTAGTCTTCCATCAGGTGAAAATCTGCAATACGCAAATGTATACATTACTAAACAACTGACACTACCTCAATTAGTATTCGAGACATAAGTAGCAAAATGCCAGAACCAAGAAAGCCTGTCTGGAATGCAAATGTGTAACATTCAAAGGACAGTTGAATTTCTCATATTTCTCATGGATTAATAAAACCAAAAAGAAAAGCTTCTCCACCCACTCCTCCCTCCTCCATTTCACAATCAACTACAATTAAAAACAGAGCTGCAAGCAAGAGAAACAGGGAGTGTGGGGGGGAAGGTAACAGCAGCCTAAGGTTGTCACTTCAGGTGCCAAAGAGATTATTATAGAAAACTATAGGCAAAAAGACAAAGAGGACACAGTAGAACCTTGCGTTCATTTTTAACCTACATATATATTCTCCTGTGAGTTCTTTCTAGACTTACAAACTGTCAGCAAAAAAATCATGATCATTCCTAGACTAGCAGACTAGGCATTTAAACAGAGAAATGGATTTGTCTATCATTTCAGCAATCTTTATGATTTCTCATATTGAGCAACTGCACAAGGATATTAGAACACTGTTCAAGAATTTTCACATATGATTTCCTAAAGATTTTATTTTCCTTTTCAATGTTCAGATACTTTGGAACTTTGTAGGGCTCTGCACTTCACCAGTGTTAATTTTCTTTCTCAAGAGGTTTAAATCAGGCCTCCCTTAGCTGCATATTTTCCATTAATATAGAGGAAAGGAGAAAAAAAAAAAAAGTCAGCAAAGAACAATCTTTTCTTGTCTTTGAAGAGCTGCCCTGCCTAAGAGTGCAAATCTTAACGTGCAGTACAAAGGACATTTCTTTTACCTTTTCCAATTATGTAAGCTTAACTCATTTTGTCTCATGACCATTCTTTTATGCCACTACTGTTCCAAGAATAGTTGAGAAAACCTCTACTGTGCATAATAAATCTAGAAACAAGTGAATGCTGTGAAATAAATTAATACATCCCAAAAACTTACAAGACTGGGGAAGGACACGATTCTGATTGAAAATAAATACAGAAGACTGTTTGTTCTTCAAAATAAAAGAACTAGAACCCAAAAATAGATTTAATATGTACCCACATTAACAGAGCAAGTTTTCAGACTTCAACTTGGAGACATATATAAAACGTACATATATAAGATTGATTTATTAAAATTCCATTATTAGTGATAGATCATAATTTATCATCCACAATTTTTTCTCCCTTATATCTAAATAAAACCCCTTTGTTAGGAGTTCTGCTTCTTCACAAAGAGAATAAAAATAATGCTTACTTGGCACAGTGAACCCAATGAGTGTGCTGGAATAGAGAAAAAAAAAGGCGCTGATGGATAACATTCCATATCTTTATTGATTTATCATTGGATGCTGAAACTAGAAAGTGGCCATCATGCGAGAAGCTCACGCTACGAACAGATCCTGTATGACCCTTCAGTATCGAAGACTCTCCATGACTAGGTAGAAAAAACACCAACAAAAACAAGCCACAAAACACAATTATATTAAACTGAAAGAGTTTAAACCCCATAAAAGTCAAAGATAACATATTTGGAATCTTATCCAAATGACAAAGCAACGTACATAGGCTAAGTCTCAGCGCTGCAAATATTTTTCGCCTTACTCGAACATTAGTTATTAGAATAATGGATTTGAAAGTAATTGCATTTAATATGAATAATTTTAGAGAACAGTGGAATTTACTGTCAGCATTAGCTTTCATACAGTATTTGAAAGAGAAATTGTATTTTTTGATACAGTAATCTAGAAAATTCTTAAAAGTTAAAGTAACATCAGTCTTTCTAAGATCATTCGGAATAGCTTGTAATCACTACTACTTGAGAGCAGTCTAAAAAGGTAAGTCAATTCAAAATATTTTTCTTCCAGAAGTGCTATTATTTCCTTCATCACTTGTCTCTCCAAAATTAAGTGCAGCTGTACAATCCTTATTAAAAGAAATACATCCTTTAAGCCAGAGAATACTACCAAGCATAGTCCTACACACACGAAATTATGACTTTTATATTGCTATATTTTTCTTTTCTGAAACTACAGAATATTCAGTAAAGAACAAAGTGACACAGTAAAGAACCCTGTTGTTTGTGCTTCCCCAATCTCAGTTTCTGTCAAAGCTCAGGGATGTAAGAGGGAAA
>NW_010135570.1:11603-20092 GCF_000699245.1 Pterocles gutturalis
CTTGGGTAAAGGCTCCAATATTCACACTGCACATTAACGAAACACAGAGCAAGCATTGCCCAGTTATACTCACATGCAAGGAATCCATAGTCTGACAGTACGATCTTGAGAAGCTGAAGCAAGGAGCTGCCCATCTGGTGAGAACTGTACACTGGTCACCGCTTCCGCATGGCCTACAAATTTGTAAGCTCTGCATTGTGTCTTCAGCTTCCAAACCATAAGAAACCTATCCAAAGAGGAGGTAGCTGGCAAGAAATAAAAGATATTATGAGTCTGCTCACTGGTATTAGAAAAATCAGAGCTGAGGTCTGTGGATTTGGATTCACCAGTGAACTTACTGGATACTAGGGGGAGGGAGCAGTTATTGGGTTTTATTGGATACTCAGCCTGAGGAGAAGCCTGGCAGCCAGCAATGCCAGCACCAGGCTGTTGGAAAGACATCAGAAGACTAGAAGGAGTAAAGGACAATTCTTAACAGGCAGCTCTTCCACATACTAAGCAAACTGGCTTACAAGTACTTTAAAGATATAGAACAAAAAATCCAAAGCAGGATATCATGCACATGTCATCATGTATGAATCCAGACCTGGTGTTACCAAATACTAAGAACAAGAGACAAATTCTTCAGTGATCTCACTTTGATCTCCAAGATGGAGTTTATTTTAAGCATCAAGTGTTTAACTGTGAAAAGACAAGCCAACTTAAACTCAGGATATAATTTCTAACACTTCAGATATCTACACTAAAGTGTATATCCAAGTATGATAATTCTGTAATCCTATTTAAGTACCTATTTTTTAATACTGACATTTGTCTAGTTGAAAAACAATGTGAAGTTGTCACTCTGACAATAGAAAGAGCATGGGGTTTTTTTGCTGTCACTTTACAGAGGGAGCATACTATCTACATCTGAGAAGGCAGACGTAGCTTTTACGAGAGCCTCATCATTTTCAGGAAAATATAAGCAGCAAAAGCAATGAGCAGTTGAGTTAAACTGACAAGTGTGATATTCGTACACCCCTATTATCTTCATCTCTAAGTGCTAGCATGCAGGGAATAAATAAAAACAAGGGATTCACACTCCTACCCCTAGTACAGAAAGGGAGGGAGAGGAAGAACAGGGACCTCCTGGAAGCTGAAGAGGACATGAAAAGGATGACTCTTCTCAACCTCCTTCAGGCACCAACATAGCACAAAGGAATGGAATTTGTTTATTAGCATGTGGGTCAAGGCAAGCCTCGAACAAAATATTAGACAGTACACCCTCTTTAGGGATTTGGCCCAGAGATATATTATTTTTATTCCCAAAAGATTAGTTTCTACTAAAATATGTGGGACCAGACCATCCCTATGCCCATATGAATTGGCCTAAGTTTGACACAGAACAACAGGACAGTTTCCTCCCTTTCCAGAACTCAATTTTACAGTAGACTCTTTCTCAGTGTACTTGAATGACTTCTTTTTTTCCCCTTTGATTCAAAAAAATGTGACCTGGAGTGGCATAAAACAGAAACAAAAGAGTGAAATGTAATCTAAAGCTGAATTTCAAGGTATCAGGTTGTAAACATGAAACAGACAAGACTGATGGTTTCTAAAACAAATAATGCAGGAAGTACCAAGCACCTGTGGTACCTTTTGAACTGCACGAAGGCCATGTAATACCAGCCCTCTTTGCTTTCAGTTCTAAAAACTGAAGAAAATATTTTAAAAGATGACAGTACAATATACTCAAAGCCCGGTTTCTTGTAGCTTGCTCTCTCACAGATGGGTTATCCCAAGATTAATGAGACACAAGCAGTGACCTGAAATTCTCCTCTCCCTGGGACATCCACAAGCATCTTCCTTGTTCTCCCCCAGGACTCCCTGTTGCCTACGCTCACACAGCATCCTCTCCCTATCCTTAGGTAGGTTGCTCTCTTGAAGCTCATTACCATGACTCTCAAAGGCTATTATTATCTCTGATGCTGCAGTTCCAGCCCAGCTGACACCACCCCAGGGGTGATGGAGGGAAGAAGGTCAGGACCTGTGCAGGAAACGGTGAGTGACTGACAAACCCATTGCAGAATTATTTTCCTAAGGCACGCAGGCTGATGTGACTCTGTATTTGAACAGCACAGAAGAGGCATAAACCCAGGCAAAGAAACTCTTAGGTAAATAACTCAGAATCTGTATCCAACTTTAGCTCCTATCCTGCCAAGGACCAGGTCGCTTTACCATTAACAAGCCTTAGTTAAGGCAAGCTATTCCCTATTCAAGGAGGCTGAAATCAATTTTGGTACATATGGCCAACACCTAAGCATTTGCTGTAACAGGAAACATTTTATCTTGGCTAACCACAGACACTAAATACAAGAGTCTGTAAGGTAATGATGTTGCCAGCAATAATTTCCCTTATCAATTCTAATCTTAAAAACAGTCTTATACATGAAAAACATACTACTAGTCATATCAAATAAACTTCTCTATTTATCTTTTTATTCTATTTTAAGAGATTATGTCTACTTTATAACAACACTTCTCCAATTTACTCAAGCACAGTATCCTAAGGATCGGGTCTTAATCCTTTATGCATTTTTCTCCCCTCAAGTTCATGCTGTCCACGTATTTAAGTGTTCAAAAGGAGGGAAGCAAGAACCTTCCAGGACAGATTACACATGGGGTCTTACAACAATGCAGACACAACCCCAACAATGCAGACACAACCGAGTTGACACGTTCTGTCAGCACTTGCCAAGTATGCCAGCACCCTACAGTTGACATTTAATTACCAGACCACCAGTAAATGGTTCACAACAGATTTCCAGGGCTAATTTAAAGGCTTGAAACTGAAACCAAAGAAACACAGAAGGTCCAGAAGAATTTTTTAGGATGGGCTGTACCACAAACAAGTCTCTTGTACATCCTCCTCAGAGAAAACACTATATAACCAGAACCACGTTTAGAGGTTGAAGACAAAATTTGTCTTTGCTGTAGTAATGAAAATATTTGATCAACTGCAAAATACAACCAGAAAGAAGAAAGCTGAAAATTCACCCTGACTTGACTTCAACATGCAACTTAGTCCAGTTTATAACCTCAGTGCTTTTTTTTTTTTTGCTTTTTTTTTTTTTTTTAAACATCAGTGCTATCTGTACACACCCAAGTATAGCTGATATATCTCTAAGTAATTTGCTTTTCCTGTGATGAGTCATAACAGAATTGACAGGAAAGAACAAAGACCTGGCCACATGCAAAGGTCAAGTTTACACGCTGCTTTAAGCTATAAATATTGATGGCATACATTTTCATATATACACGTGTATATATGAAAACATAGGCTGCCACAATATGGAATTACCATTACACCCCTACTTCCCAGAATACCACAGTGACAACTACAAGTTGTACAAAAGATCAAAAGAAACATACTCAGACAGGCTTTGACAGATAGATGTTGGTCACCCTTTTTTCCCCCCCAAATACTGAAGCATCTCCAATATAATTAACTCAGTGTAGGAATTACAGGTCAGACAGAGTACAGGGCTGCACACCTGGCATATGTGTGAATATTCAAACACCATCATCACCAAACCACCCACATGCTTCACAGGCACCTTGTAAATCTCACTGTGATAAGGTGCCACATCACCATACAAACACATTTAACAGTGATTCACAAGATCTCCTACTTGGAGGAAAACAGTTATTAATTGAACACCCGTCAAGGGAATGAATCTGGAATTCTATGCACAGTGGATAAATTACAAGGAACTTCTAATAACTCCCACAAGTTCAAGTTCATGGCAGTTTTTATTGTATACTGCATATATTTACACAAGTGGAAGAGAATAAAAAAGAGGCAGCAGACAAGCCAACATTTAATTATCATTCTGGATTTTATTTTTTCAAAAGAAATCCCAAAGCCCTCATACATTTATTCAGTGTTAAGTTTACATTCAATTTATTTTAAGTCACTTAAAATCAGTAGTTTGAAACATATACAAGTGTTCCCCAAATTTTCAAAGTCTAATAGAATATAAAATCTTTCAGAGTTTCAGATTTTCCAGAAATTTGTACACACTGAAGAACAACTGGGTTGGAATATTTCTGTGTAATTGCTGCAACTCAGTTCAAAACTACTGGAACTTGAAATGGCAAGTTTTTTCCTTCTCTCTTTCTCTCTCCTTCTCTAGGCCCTCCCAACCACCACCCTTTTTATTCACATTGGGAATAAACTGCATTTATTTATTGGGCCCAGGTTATTTGCTTTTGCTTTTTTCCCCCCAACTTAGTTTAAAAAAAAAAATACAAAAAATGAATGGGAGGTGGTAGGGAGAAGGAGGAAGGGTTCAGATACATACAGAGAGAATAACTTCAAACTTTAAGAGGCAGATTCACTTAGACTTATTGCTTAAGTAGATAAGGAACACTTTGAATGTCAGTTTTAACATGAAGGTAGTTCTTCATATGAAATGTAGTTTTTGAGAAGTCCTAAAAAATTAATTGTATAAAAGTTGCATAGTCTATATTCACATCATTTAATTACTTTAATCTGAGGAAACATGCATTGCACATACTTATGCTCTGCCACGTAGGAGAACCCAGGCCTTTTTCCTGTTCTTTCTACTGAATGCAACACTCTACAGCAAGCTTTTCACAAAAGCACATACTTCCTATAATTTATTGCCCCAGCAAATAATGACTTGCTGCCTTTTAAAATTTGATAAATGGTTCACAACTTGCAGATCCACAAAAGAATTCCTTGCTGCAGAGTGGAATGGAATTTTTCAGGAATGTCTCCCTTATATAGTAAAGAAGTTCCCTTTTTTTAAAAAAAAAATTAAAACACAGCTTAGGGAAAAAGAAAAAAGAACAACAAAAAAAATCAAACTGCAAGCAACCTCCTAAAAATAAGTTAATAACTTGAAACAATTCATGCCACACAGTGGCAAGCATTTTTAGCATGATTCAACGCTACAACCCCATCTCCAAGTCTTCTTCCTGTTCTCCTTCTGTCTTAGCCTGATTCCACCCAAACCTCTTCAACTATTTAAAACCGCTAAGATTGAAGAATACATCTTAATTTACTGTTGCTTTATTTTTGGCAAATCTTCATTTATTTCAGGTCTCACCTGCTCCCTTTTAACCCTTCTACCTACTAACACCTGCAGCAAAATGCACACATACTACATTCCTCAAGTATCCAGATTCTTGTTGCTCACTAGCTCAAGTTCCTACCCACCAGCCCCATGTCAGGGGGGGTACATTTATCACTTCAGTGAAAGTAATCAAAAAAGCTGGAATGCCTTAAACATTAAGATAAGTGCTCAACTTAAATCATATGAAGCTAAAAACACAGATACTAACACAAGATTATTTTTTTTTCCAAGTACATAATGTATCTATTGCATCTACTGTCTATAATCACACTCAAAATGGATTGGTGACATGATTCAAGAATCAATATTTCTTAAAACTCAGCATAACAGGACATAGAAAACCTTCTAAAGAAGTTGTTCTGTAAACCACCTAAACAACAAACCTTGCTTTCCTCCAAGATTCCTCCTTTGCCTTTTCAGCTCCCTTCACTTCAGGAACTCCAGCTTACCAACCTCACCTGAAGTCTGCAGCATATGCTGCATTATTTCAAAACTCTACCTAGGGCTGATGTATGTTGCCAAAATACACGATGCAAAATAAAACAGCCCAAGTTTTCCTCTGTGTATCCTTCCTCTACCCCACTGGCAATCCAAAAAAAAAAAACCAAAAAAACCAAAACCCAAAAAAACCAAAAAAACCCCACAGAATAGTCACATAAGCTATGTCTCCCCAGGATGCTAGGCTTAACACGGAGAAGTTTGCACAAAGGCAAGGTAAATATTAAATATATAGCTAAGAAACATCAGTAGCTAATGCAATTCTGTGCTTTCTCTCCTTTTCTATTACCTTTAAACATAATTCTTACTTGTAGCCATACCTATTTCTTACCATTTGTGGTACCACCAGGATGTCCTTGGTTCCACTGCTACACTTTTCTCTGAAGGCTCTCTGACTCACCCTCATGAGGCACGTTTTCAATAATAGACACAAGACTGCAAAACAGCGCCGAAGCCCATCTGCTTAAAAAACCTTCCTTTTCTTCAATGTAGTACAGGCAATTGTCACCTCAAAACCCTTATGAGCATGTAAATTCCCAGAAAACTGCAGAATATTACAACACTTATGATTTAACTTTCTACATCGATGTTGATTCAATTACATGCTACTGTAGCATTACTTAGGGTGTTAGATACACGTTATAATGTATCTGCAACACAGGTCAGTTAATTCCATTGCAAGAACCTTGACTTTTACTTCTGTAAGTGAAGATTCTTTACTTTCATGTAACATTATCTTGCAGGTTTAATGTGTATTTTTTTTAAAGAAAAAAAAAAATCCCTCCTCAGTCTACTCAAAAGCCTTTGTTTTACCACAATCAAGACAAATCAAAGTAAGAAAACAACAGATCAAAATTTTACAAAAATAAAAGGCATTAGACCTGTATTCAGCATTTTAGAAACTAAACCCCAGTATTTACTTTTGCTTTCCATACAGTTCACCATAGCAAATATAGTTTCTACATCACTACAGACACATTTGAAGACATTCCAAGGCATACAATCAGATGTTGCTATCTGCACACGCATGTAAAAACCTTGGAGATCACAGTTCATTTGATTCGTACTTTTAGCAGTGATTATTTCTCAAATTTCCAAATCTGATTTTTATCTGCAGCATTACAAGTTCTCATTTCCACATCAGCACGCCCCTCAGTTGTACGATAAGCAGTAAGGCACTTTCCTGAATGCGGATGATAAACAGCCCCATCTTCTTTGAAATGCCATATAATAATTTCTGGGATAGGAGATCCATCTTTTGGGCAGTTCCTCATACCTATGAAGTCTTCATGCTCAGGGACTTCAGCACATAGCTCAGTTACAGAGTTAAACCTAATCTCTTTATTTGATGTATACTCAAAAAATTGATTGCCTCCCTGACCATGACATCCAAAGAGAGAAAGGTGAGCCCCAGTAGGATTATGTTCTGGTAAGACGTAGTCAAGACATTCTGAAGGTATTCCTGCGCTGCGGATAGCACCATGCCAGCCAGGACGATCTTCTGGTACATGCAACTCAGCAAATACGTTTTTTAAATACCAGTTAAAACTCTTGCATTTCAAGCGTTCTCTTAGGATCTTTCTTTCAGAAATATCTCCATAGTTTTCTTTTCTTGCTGAAGGATTTCTGTTATAAAAGTGCTCTTTGTACTCATCCATCCACACCTCAGCAGCACGAGCCGTGTTCTGAAGGAAATTTGGTCTAGCATAGGGTGCACGCTTTGGGAACACATGACCTACGTGGGAGCACGGATGAATTTCCAACGTGCCTCCACACTGCCAAACCCTAAATGACAATTCTAAATTCTCCCCTCCCCAAACATCCATGCCTGTATCGTAGGTACCCAAGTACTCAAAATACTTCTTGCTGACAGCAAACAAGCCACCAGCCATAGTTGGGGATCTGATTGGGTCAGTTTCAGACTTGCGCCTGAGCCGTTCATGTTTAGGCACTGAGTGCCACTGGAATGTCAGCCGCCAGTCAAACCCCCCAATCATGGGCTCTGCTGTTTGCATGTAGTATTCAAATGTTTTCCAGTCAATGGTGTCAATGACAGGACAAATAATAACAGTCTCATTCTCAGCAATCCTCTCGAGCAGTGGTTCCAGCCAGCCGGAGACACATTCACAGTGACAGTCTAGAAATGTGAGGACATCACCAGTAGCAAAGGTAGCACCAATTAAGCGTGCACGAACCAATCCTTCCCTTTTGTTGGTTCTTATCAAACGAACTCTTTTTAGACTGCTTATGTATTTTTCAAGTTCAGCCTTCAAATACACTTTATCACTCAAGTCATCCACCAGTATAATTTCTTTTAGAAGCACTGAAGGTGACGTTTCAAGAACACTATGTATTGTCCGTAGCAATGTTGACCAGGCTTCATTGTAAAAAGCAATTATAACAGATGTAGTGGGCAGTCTTCTGTAGTCATAAGATTTAGTTTTACAGCCACTGAGTCGATTATCTTCAATGTGCCGGTGGAGAGAGATTTTATCACTCAAAAAGATATTAATTGCATACTTCTCAATTAGCTCTTCTTCCTGTTTCTTTTCCTCAGGACTCAGCTGCGGGCGAGAGGGCTTACCCCATTCTCCTGGGGCATAAGGATCAGGCGGGGATTTGTCATAAACTGGACGAGCCAAACTGCTCTGTCAGAAAAGTGCCTCTCCCATTTCCCTTTGGTGATGCTCTCCCCGGCGAGGGAGGCACCGAAGGACGAAACCGACAGCTCGACCACAAAGTAAGCGATTGTCAAGAAGCCGAGAAACACGCAGCTTTTGCGGACCCACGTCCATCTTCTCGCCAGACGGATCCTCATCGTAGGCGATTAAAAGCAGCCCCTAACAGAGAGGC
>NW_010135571.1:0-255 GCF_000699245.1 Pterocles gutturalis
CTTCCTGGACCTTCTCGCAACACTTTGACGAGCACAGCCATACAGCAAGGGCACAGTGCTGTCTCATGCTCCGCTGAGTGTCTCCTAAAACACCATCTCCTTTTCTGTGGATCTGCTTCCTAGACAGCCAGCACTCAGCCTGAGGTGTCTGTATGGGAAGAGGGTATCCAAGGTCTTGCTAAATTCCAGGCACACACATCCCCTGGCCTTCCCTTCTCCACAGTGCCTGTTCACTCATGAGAGAGCAATGAGGTT
>NW_010135572.1:0-1635 GCF_000699245.1 Pterocles gutturalis
TAACCCCCTGGAGAGGCTGCATCTTTTTGCTCGTGCAGACCCCGTGCCATCCCTGGTTTTCCTCACCCTTCAGCGGGGCCTTTGGAAGCAAGAATTAACTGAAGCTGAGTTGGTGCTCCTGGGGGGCGTCCGCCGGTGTGTCCCTGCCTCATCTGGGGATTAATTGCATTTTACCGCAAAGCCTGTTCTCCGGGCTGCACCGCACGGCTGGGGCTGCACGGGGAGGGGGGTGCTGGCAGGGTCCTGGCTGCAGGACCAGGGTTTTGTTCACTGTCTCGCTTGGACTCGCCAAGTTAAAAGCTCCGGCACTGCTGTTGCTGCACTTGGCAGCTGGGGAGGCAGCACTTTGCCCTGCCCTGAGAGTCCCGGTGCCAAATCTGAGATGGAATACAAACACCCTGACAAGCTTCACCTTCCCGACCGTGCAGTCGGTTCCCTTCCAGACCCCGTCCACACCGGCTGTCCCCGCGGAGCAGCTGGGTCCCCAGTTACAGAGCTGTGGGTGCGCTGGCCCCACCGCCCAGCGTGGCTCCATCAGAGAGGAGTGGGACCGCGTCCGGCGGCTGCGGGAGTGGACAGCCGGCTCTGCGGCGCACCGAGACCAGGCTCCACGAGTGCCAAGAAAAGCTTTATTGGATTCTGAGCATGGTGCAGCGCTGAGAGGAGGGGTGAGGGCAGCAGGGGGTTGACCCAACAGGAAGATGCTTTTGCTGATCTGGCAGCCGGGGCGCACAGGCTGGGCTCTCCTGCGGCTTTGCTCTGCGGGGGCTGCAGCACAGCCGCCTTAGTGCGCAGCCTGCGTGATCTGCTCCCGCGAGGAAATCACCCTCCCGTCCTGCACCTCCTCAAAGATCGTGCGGATCTGGCGGGTGGTTACAGGGGCTGCGGTGGAGAAAAAAGGAATGGTTATTTACAGGGGAGCAAGGGAAAGTGTCTGAAAGATTTGCATGGGTAGATTGGTTATTGCCAACAACTGCCTCAACCACCACATCCTTACCCCTCAATACTTTCTTATATAGATGCAGCCTGCACAGATTGTCTTCTCAAACGTGTTTTGGTTTATCATAAGAGTGGTTTATGTCAATTCACATTTTGAAAATATAATAAAATAGTAATTTCAGTAAATCAGTAAAAAGAGTCTGTGCTAAGAGGGTTTTAAGGATATATCAGATCGGTGTGTGATCGGTGCTTCAGCAAGACATGTTCTTACCTTCTTTTATAGGGATGCTACAGGGGGAGAAAAGAGAAAAAAATGGTCAGAAACAAAAGCAAGTGAGTAGTCTCTAAGACAAAATCATTATTTAAAACCCCGCCTTTCCTTCTTGTACCAGTCTGTGATTTAAATGCCTTTTGGAGACTGCCTAGTGTCAAAATTTAAAGGAGGAAAATGCGGGGGATGTACATGTGTTGTGGGGACTGAGGCATAAAGGCAGCACACATCCCTGCGGCAACGGGCGGCTCTGGTCCCTGCACCGTCCCCAGCGTCACACGGACACTGGAGAGATGGGACGTGGATCCCAGGGATGCTGCAGCGCTGGGATAACCACTGGGCAGCTCTGGACTAGTAGGACTGAAAAGGGAGATCCTATTGCATGCCATGGGGCAGGAAATGGGCTCATGGGATCCTCCAGGGAA
>NW_010135573.1:0-46729 GCF_000699245.1 Pterocles gutturalis
CACGTGGCGGTGGCCCTGACCCAAGACAACTCTATATCACTGTGACATTAGCTTCAGACCCAAGACCAATCACCTACTTGTACTAAAAAGAACAAGTGGTCAACTAAGATAAGGAAACCTCTGTTCTTGTAAAATAACTGTAGAGAAACAGGTTGCTGACAATGGCTGATAACTGCTGAAGCTGATGGCTGAAACATCTGGATTAACAGATAAACCGCAAGGATGTTGACGGATGATGAGGATGATGAAGATGCAAGACCTACAAAATATACTTTTTATGACTGGATATTTAGAAATATACATTTGTAGGTAATTGGATAATTCATATCATACCCTTATAGTGTAAGCTACAAAACCCATAAAGAAAAATCACTTGGATGTGCCCAGTTTGTCTGGGACACCTCATGCACATTAATAAATATTTATCTTTGTAATTCTATTCAGTCAGCACGAGAAAGTTGTGAATTCTGTGACAAAAGCAGGAGGCACACAAAGCCAACAGAGCAAGTTTGGTTTTAGCATTTCCCTCAACAGCAGGAGTGAGATGTCCCTGAGGAGCCTTGGTATTATAGAAAACCAGTCGAGAAAACGGCACTGCTTTATTTCAGTGCTGAGGACGTGGGAGACAGCTCCACCCAAGCATGTCCACCTTGCATCAATATTCATTCGCTTTATACACTTTTTCTGTCAAGTCATTATTACATCAGTTCTTTTACATAGATGTGCATAAAATGCTTGCTTTTAAATTTAACCTTTAAAATGTTTGGTGTTTCTAGTTACATAACCTTATCAATATTCTTACCCTAAAACAGTAATTGGTCAACTCTACCTAGTTCTACTGATTGGAATCCTTGATATTCAAATCAAGATGGGAAGGGGTAAGGGGTTTCCAAGCAGCGTAACTGGTGTCCATGCCAGTCTCCTCAGTTTCTTAAAAGAAAACATAGAAAATCTACTAACTTCCTGGTGAGGTTTCTGTAGTTCCCTCTTTCAAACCTAACAATCCTTACACAGGTGAGGTTCCTATAGTTACCTAATTCAAACTTAACAATGCTTATACATTATGCTTTAATCAATCCCTAACTCTTCTATATTATTAACTTTTTTATTATTTTATCAGAATATCTGCAATATCAGCACCAGGGAGGCTACAGGAGCAGGCCAGTCTCAGCTGTCATGGAGGAGCATTTGTTCCTAAGGAAATGCAGGAGAGAGCTGAGTTTCTCTGAGTGGCTGGTGGCTTGGAGGGCTAATTCCCTGGAAGGACATGACGTGGCCATGAACAAGAGGAATTATAGCACTTGTGAAGACGGTGACAGGAAGGAGAATTTTCACAGAGCATGCATGCAGGCTGTGGCTTTTTGTTCTATTATATCAAAATAATTCATGGTATTCTTGACAGTTTAGGAAAACATTTTTCCAACAAAACACACATTTTCAAATAAACACATTGAAATATTTATTTTAGCATTGGGAAGGCAGAAACACCCATGCTGGTGGGAGGTGCTGGGTTGAGCAGGGAGTGCTAGTAGGCCTCCCTGGAGATCCCTTTCCTGAAGTCAGGAGACATGATACAACTGCAGCAAACTGGGTGGTACTGGCAAGTTCTGCATGTCTGCATGATGAACCCACCTGGCAGACACCCCTGGCTGACAAGCAAACAGTTCTCTTGCTGTTATTCACAAGATCCAGCTTACCACATTTGCTTCTCCCATCAACCAGTCTGGCAGTGGGTAAAGGCTAATGGGTAGCAATGAGGCTAAGGTTGTGCTGAGAGCTGTTCCTCAGCTTGTGGGCTGGAAATAATTACTAGCCAAGTGACAGCCTTTAACTGTTTAACCTCAGAGGTTGCTTCTGAAGCATCTCATGAACTGCCAAATTTCACACACCTGTGGTGTATCTCAAACTGAAACTGGCACCAGGCCATCTTACAGAGCAGGTAACATACTGCTCTTACACTGATTTGACTGCAGGCAGCTGCGGAAAGGACTTCAGTCCCATTAGCCTAAACATGGTGAAAAACTGTACTGATAAACCACCAGGCTAACTAGTTATTCAAGAAGTGCTTGAACATAGACTCTCTGCAAAGCTGCTTTGAGTAAGTCAGGCCTCAGCTTGTACTGGTAAATGGGGTTATTCCTCCCCAGGTGCAGGACAGCACTTCCCTTTGCTGAACTTCATGAGGTTCCTCTCTGCCCATTTCTGCAGCCTGTTGGTTGTCTCTGTTCAGAGGGACATAAGCAGGTTCATCAACTGCTGTTCTCAGTTTTGGATTATCTGCAAACTTGTGAGTGTGCACTTTTCCCTACTGTCAAGGTCATTAATGAAGATGTTAAGTGGTATGACCCTAGTATTGATCACAAGGGACTGGTCTGCAGCTTTTCTCTATGCTGCTGATCACAACGCTTCAAACCCAGAAGTTCAGGCTGTTTCCAATCTACTTCACTATCCCATACTGGGCTGGATAGCAACCTGATCAAGTTGAAGACATCCCTACTCATTTTAGGAGGGTTGGACTAGAAGACCAAATGAAACCCAAACTATTCTATGATTTTATGATGACTAAGGCAAAGGCAGCATTGAGGACCTCAAATTTTCTGTGTGTGCTTTGCAGTCTGAGGTTTTGGTTCTGTTAGATCTCAAGAAAAAAAGCACAAGAAGCTTAAGAGAAAAGAATTTTTAAAAGCTATGGCGAGAAGTCTTACATGTCTCTTCCAACACTGGGAAACATGCAATGATAGAGCATTGGGCAGTCCTCTCCAGCAGAGCTACTGCTGTGCAGAATTTCTCTGTGGTGAGGTTCAATGGCCTCATTGTTCATCACATCTTTACAGTATTCTTCCAAGTGAAACAAAGCTATCAATCTCTTACTTGTACAGTACTGAATGTTCTACACGGTACACTGAAGGTTTGCTGAAAGTGTTAAGCTTTTACACATTCCTGTGGGAACAAGCTCTTACAAAGGGTACATACAGGTTGCATTGTTAATAGCAGCACATACTGGTATCATGCTATCTGCTATCATGGTTTAAGCCCAGACGGCAACTAAACACTGTATGCTCCTGCATCCTGCCTGTGCCAACTCACACACAACTCCAGATGGATTTGGCTTTCCTAACTGCCATCCTTGCACACTTAAGACAGTGGCTCTATTCCTTCTGGGTCACCTATCCTTGCTTCCGCCTCTCCTATGCTTCCTTTTCATGCTTTGAGCAACTCTTAGCAGTTACTTACAGGAGTCACCACTGTAGCCCCTCCCTTACTACAAGAGCAGACTTGGGAGTCAGGGTAAACCTTTAGCAGTTACTTACAGAAGCCATTACCGCGGCCCCTTCCCTGCTACCAAATAAACCCACCACACCAAACCACAACACTGGCAAATGCCAAGACAACAGAAATTAAAGTTTGGCAGATCCCCTAAAAATGCTGCCACTTGAGGCTCTCAGTGAGGAGGACTGACACCCCAATGTCTCCTTAACTATAAAGTGGCAGCCTGGAGGGGATTTTACATGTGTTGCCTCTGGTGGATACTGGAGCTGAAGTTACTGTATTACATAGTAATATTGTTGTCCAAAAACCGGAGTTCATCACCCGGTGTGCAACGAGTCAATCCACACACAGATTCAGGATATCATTTTATTGCATTTCTGCACAGAGATGGATGCTAGGTAGCAATCCACAAAACTAGCATCCCTGGTTGCAGTCATGTCACATATTTATACAGTTCAAAATGTTGATTGTGCCCGCTCTACCCCATCCCTCTTATTACAATTGGTTAAATCTTATCTCTTCTTAGTTACAATTGGTCAGTTCTTCTCCTGCTTCAATTTAAAGGCACAGTGTTTTTTAATTTTACTATGCATGCTCAGTAAGTGGGGGTCTTGATTCGAGGGGGGTGTCTCAGGTATCTGGAGGTGTGGTTTTCACATTATAATAAGGTTCCAAGATTTGTAATAACAAAAGGCTCCCATGCTTTGGGACATGTCACACCCCAAGGACAGTAGTTCCTGTCCTCCCTGATAAGGGGTAAATGGTCCCAAATCACTCCCATTGTCTCCAAGGCCAGGCCCATCCAGCACCATCTCACTGTTTACATAACTTCCTTATGGCCAGATAACAATATTAATAATAAAGAAGCCACACCACATATCTCTGGATTAAGGGGAAATCCAACCCATGCCCCCCAAGCTAAGGTTACGTTAAAAATACAAAACTCTATTTACCACAATGGTGTTAATTACCACAATTAAAGAATATATTTTGGGTATTGATGTGTTGGCAGGAAGAACAGTTGAAACTTTAAATGGTCACTTCTGCTTTAGGACTTTGCAAGTGGAATTTGATCTTTGATCTATGACTGTCTTGTGTGGATTCCCAAAGTGGCCCATGCCTGCAAAGGTGATAGCTGTAAAACAATATTGTATTCCAGAGGGGTGGAGGAAATTACTCAAACCATTCAGGCACTTCAACAAGTGGGAATAGTTAAGGAAACCATGACTGCTTTTAATAATCCTATTTGGCCTGTTCAAAAACCAGATGGCACTTGAAGAATGACTGTAAATTATAGAGAATTGAATAAAGTCACCCCTCCCTCTTGCAGTTATGGTACCAGACATGGGTACTCTTACAGAAAAAAACAGCAAAAATTTACAGCCCTGGAAGGTGGTGATAGATCTTGCTAATGCTTTCTTTTTGATAGCCATTGCTTCAGAAAGCCAAAGACCTGTTTGCCTTTACCAGCAACAAAAGCAATATACTTTCCAAGTGTTGCCTCAGGGATACAAACGCAGTCCCTCCATTTGCCACCAAATCATTGCAGCTGATGTAGCATTATGGTCAGGTACAGTTATGGTTAACCATTATATTGATGATTTATTGATTATGGCAGAGTCACAAGAAGAAATTGAAGTAGCTACTGAATCACTGAAAGCACATTTACAGGACCAAGGCTGGACAATTAATCCAAAGAAAATACAGGACCCTAGTATTACTGTACAGTTTTTGAGAAGAAACTTCAACATGACTGATGAATTAGCCAGTGTAGAGGACAACATTGAACAACTCCAGGACTTCATGCATCAAATAAAACAATCTACTAGTGGCACCTGGCTAGATGACTGGTTTAATTCCCTGACAGAATGGGTAGGACACCTGATTCAAAGCATTACTGTAAGGATGTCTATTCCTTTTTCTATGTTTTTTACATACCTCTAAATTACTCTGCCCTACACCCCACAAGCCCAAATGGACACCTTCAGCTCCTCCAGCCCCAGCAGAAGTGGTCCCTTGAGTAAAAGGGTAGAATGGGGGCTAATAACAGAAGATTGGTGATCAGGATTATAAACATGTTCAAGTGACCTGCAGCTGGGGTGTAGAACAATACATATATCATACTAATTGTTGTTTAGCCTGGTGTGCTTGACAAGTAGAACATCTATGTTTAAATAAAATAGGCCCCTCTAAGTCTATCATAGGCCTATCGGACATGCTTGAAATTCCTGCCCTGCTACAAAGAAGATCAAAACGCCGTGGCAAACTACACCTGTGCAAATCCTTGATAAACAGGCAAAACCAGCAGGGTCAGCAATCCTCCAGCATGGACCAAGCTCAGCAATGCCTGCATCCCTGCTTGTGTGCCTCTGCCCGGGTTCTGCTTTGGGGATCCCCTGGATGGCAAGACAACAAAAATATACTCTTTGTATTTCATTTGTGGTTTTGTGGTTTTTCCTGCATCCTGTCCTGTGCTGACTCACTCACAACTCCAGATGAATTTGTCTTTCCTAACTGCCATCCTTGCACACTTGGACAGTGGCTCTATTCCTACTGGGTCATCTGTCCTTGCTTCAACCTCTTTTATGCTTCCTTTTCATGCTTGAGTTCAGTCAAGGTCTCCTTGTTCATCTGTACAGGCCCTCCTGCCACCTCTGCAAGTTTTCCTGCACACTGGGATGGACCATTCTTGGACTTGTTAGGAATTGATTCCTTGGGAAAAAAACCAACCAGCTCTCCTGGACCTCTCTTCTCTTCAGGTTCATATCAAATGTATTCATCCAAGTAAATCCTTGAACAGGCTCAAGTCCAGCCTCTTTAAGTCCAGGACCAGGATCCTGGGTTTTGCTGCTTTCTCTCCTTTTATGATCCTAAACTCCATTTCAAGGCTGCTCCAACCTTCACGCCCCTGACTGGGACGACAGCTTGCTTGTAAGTGCCACCATCAGCAGAGCATCTCCTCTCATCAGCTCCTCCATCTCCTGTGTTTACAAGTTGTGAAAGCACTCAGAATTCTGCTGGATTGCTTGTGCCCTGCAATGGACACCGGGGTGGTCAAAATCCCCCATTAAGACCAAGGCCTGAAAATGAGGCCTCTGGTTGACCAGGGAAGATCTCATCTAGAACTGCATCCTGAAGTCATCTTTAGGAAACATGCACCATGTTGCCCATTGGTCTACCAATTAGTCCCGAGCCATAAGCTTTCATCTGTCTGATTGTGTGGCCCTAGGCAGGGCTTGATGCAATCCCCCTGTCCTCTCACATAAAAACAACTTCCCTTTGTCACCTTCCTGTCCTTCCTAAAAAGCCTCTATCATCCATCATAGCACTCCAGTCATATGAGCTTTCCCACCATGTCTCCAAGATCCCAATGAAATTGCAGTCCTATAAATGCACAGTTCTCTCATGCCTCCCATTTCTTCTCCACGGTGCATGCATTAGTGTACAGACACTTCAGAAAAAGCACCCAATCATACTGACTTCCTCAAAAGAGAATGAAAACGTCTCTTACAATGCTGTCCTGCAAGCACTTGTTTGTATGCATGTACTTGGGTAACCCCACTTCAGCTCTGTTTAGTTGAGGATAAAGTCCCCTCTGTTCACGTAAGCCCACATCCTTTGCTTGATAACCTGATCCATCACTTCCTCACTTCATTGTTATCTTCTTTCCCCTGTCATTTCTAGTTTACTGCTCTTCTTATCAGGTTGACTGTCCTGCTGCTCACCTTCCCCTGAGTCTAGTGGATGATCCCAGCTCTTACAAGTAGTATTAAGTCCTCAAAGAGCATGCCATGTCCATAGAAACTAAAACCCCATTGTTGTTGACCAGCAGGGCTAGGGAGACACCAGATGGGCCCTTATGCCCTTGACCATCGCCCCAGGGTTATATATATCATATTCATTGCTTTCCAGGTCTTCCCAGGCAATATCATTGATGGCCCTGTGGAAAAAACAGCAGAGAACAATAATCCGAGATGGAAGTCTCTGTGTGCTCTCCATGATATCATAGATCAGAGCCCCCAGTAACAGGTCAGCAGAGAGGCCTGCTCCCTACAACAGAGGGCTCACCATCTACTAACCTTCAGTGCTTCCTCTGAGTCCCCCTACATGGCTCAGATATTTCACTAGACAGAGCTCCCAGCCTCTTTTTTTCCAACCATGGCACTGAATACATTTTGTAGTTACAAGTCTTCAGACAGAGCATAAGCCTTCCTCCTAGTACTAAGAGTCACTACTTTCCAGCTTTCACCATCCCAGGAGTCTCCACTTTCCACCCTGATAGATAGACTTGGCCTGCCCCTCCTCCAGTACATACCTTCATGGTTTTTTGAAGGTGTAGGGTCTCAGAGAAGATCTAGTCAGTCTCTTCCACAATCTCTGATGATGCATAGTGTGCTGGCTTTTTCCTGGAGCTCCTTTGCTTAATAAAACACCTCAAAAACTGCATATGTCCCTCTCCCTGCTTCAGACCAGCACCCCCCTTCTGAAGCTCTATGTGGGTTGAGATCTCCAACATTACAGAGGAAGCTTTTCCAACATCTGCTGAGGACAGTGCCCTACAATACACCCCTACCACTGCTAAGAAGTGTGTACTATTACAAGATAAGCTACTAGCCCTTCCTGCACCAATTACCCCAAAGATCTATGCCTTAGTCCCAGCTCTTATATAAGCCTCTCCTGAGCACAGGTTGAAAGGGTGCCAGACCCTTCCTAATCAGTGTCAGCTGGAACAAAAGCTCCAAAACCCCTTTGATAAGGGACAGCTGACAAAGCTCTTTAGCCCTGGTAGACTTTGCTGGAAGTCAAGACCTCCTGTAGCTATCCTTTCCCAACAGCAACAAACACCCTCCAGCTCCTCAAAGGCTTCCCCAAAGCATTTCCAGAGGTCTTCTAACAATGATCCCAGAAGAAGGTCCGAGAAGATCTAGAAGTAAAAGCCCAGAAACTGCTGTGTCAACTACTCACTTCCTCTTTTAGCTGTGCTTTCCAAAGATTATTTTTGTGAATACTAAATTTTATTAGCAATAGTGTTAAATCTTGCTGTTGCTCAGTATTAACGTGACTAAGAATTAAGTTGGTAATAAACAAGGTACCAGAATGCATGTTGGAATAGCAAATTAAAAAAAAAGCCATTCTCTGTTGAAGAGGAAGAGTGTGTCTAGTGATCCATTCCAGCAGATACAATTTTTATTCTGAACTCTATGCAAGGATCCACCTAGCCCATTATGCCAGCTGCTACTGTGACAGTGGGAACACCTGCAGTTTTTATGCTAATGAGAGGAGTACTATAACCTAATTTTAGCCAAGAGTTGAGTACAGTACAAAGAGATGCTGAGAACAGTAAGTCATAACAAATGGGACTATGGAGCAAGAACTGACCAGGAGCTAGGTTGACAACTGACAGGAGACCATGTTAGCAGGAACAAAAGGTGTAATAGTGCATAGTTGGAACCATATCAGAAGACATTGTAATGACGAGTTAGTGATCCTGATGTACACGCAGCTCTGACTAGGCCTTCCCAGCTGGTGCCTGTATGTAGCGCTGGATGTACTGCTCCACTTAAGTGAACAGTGAATGACCCAGTCTGCATTGGGCAGTGGCCCCAATCCGTGTCCTGTTATGCTAGCTTACAGAAGTTACAAGAGGATGTACAGGTGGTACTGTTTGGTGTTTTGACACATATGACCTGTCCTTTGTGGACATTTCTTGGTTTTTGGACAACAGATTAATGGTTGTATTGTGAGGAAAAAGACTGGTCCAAACAGTAATGGACAACATGTTATAAAACATATGGAGCTAGTAGTAGTGGCTTCCCTGCTCTACTACTCACAGAGACTTGTGTCTAGCTTTTGTAAGATCAACTTTATTTGACTAAAACCTGGTTTCCAAAATCATTGCTGCATTTCATTTTTTAAGACAGAGGTCATGATTCTCAAGACTTTCTTAGGTAAAACTTAAGAGATCAGAACTGTAGCTGTAAAAGAACATTTTCATCCGTTGTGAAGCTATACCATTGTCCCAACATATCACGACCTAGTGTTGCACCCGCATTGCAAAAAGGCCTCAAAATCTGGATACAAGATCCTGCACAGGAGTTTGTGGTTTGTTTTCTCTAATTATAGCAAGATAATACTTGCAAATAAAGCATTAGAGAATGCCAGAGTGATTGATTCTGCATACCTGGTTCTGAAACAATGGCACCCACAGGTCTAGTTCATTTTGTCGCAGCCTTGTACACAATCTAAAGATCATGCTGCTTCCATTGGTTGTTACACAATAATTCTTGTTCCAAAGTTATGTGACTCTTGTATAGTGGTTGGCTGATTTTCCAACAGGCAGTTTGTTTTTTTTTTTTCTTAGACATCCTTCAGGATACGCTTTTCTGATAACAGTGTTTTCCAGATGTGACATCTTGGCAACCTTTGCACATGCCACTTATGCATAGCATACATTCTTGTTCTAGGGTCAATGAATAGGTTGTGCACATATTCTTGTCCAAGGTTCACTAAAATTTTTCTGTACAAAACAATGGTTAATTAAGAGAATATATCTCTATACACTGACTTGCAGAACAAAGACTCCACAATCTGTAAAATTGTAAAGTAGGTATGTTTATTCGGGTGCTCGGGAGGGGGCGGCGGAGGGGGGGTGTGGGTATTCCCTTCAAAGACGTGCGTGCCAAGCATAGTGGCTCACTTCCTTTTATACAATCAATTAATGCATATTCATAAGATTTCGAACATGTTTATACATGTTTATGACATGTGGCCGCTTCTCATGCTAATTAGGTTCCTCCCATCTGCGGCTGCGCGGTGCCTCCTGGTGGTGGTCCCAAGGGTCGTGAGGATGAAGATGGGTAGTCTTCCTCACTACCTTTTGTTGACCCTGATGCATTGCGCAGGCCCAGTGCTCCTTACAGCTGTGTTGGCTCTTGTTCGAGGTTTCTATCTGCGTCAAAACGAAGGTCTTTGTTCTTATCAGGAAATGTCTCTTTGTAACTAACCCCAAATTCCTCCTGGCAAGTTCCTCCCGGATGATTACTCAAGAGAAACAAATTGAGGGGCCTCATGTGGCAAACGGAGTTTACAGCACAGTGCATTCTATTGCAAAAGCAAAAAGCCTAAAGCAGGGTAACAAAAGCAAAGATGTCTAAAATGCCTAAAGCAAGGTATCAACACAATGCTTTTGTATTATACTTGTTATTACTGTTTGTCTAATTATGGCAGTGTTACTGTCATAGTGATCTATCAGGTTTGCTTAAACGTGTTTGATCGATTCGCTTCAGGTTATGACACCAGATGGACCTATGCTGAAATGGATAATCCTAAATCTTACTTCACTTGCACTTCAGAGCTCTGTTTAGTATTTAAGGAGCCAGGAGGTCACCAAACTGTAAAAAAGGAGGTTGGCAGATGAATTTAAATATCAGTAAACAATTTTATAGTTTCCGCTGTGTCTTATTTGACATCAGGTTTGGTTTTTTTTTTTTTCACTTAGTGACATAGCATGATGGCTTCATTCTCCAGGCACAAGAGATGATGGGATTATCTCAGTGAGGACCTTATTTTCAATGATTTTGAACATACACGCTGTGTTGAAGAAGACACCAGAGTATGTTTTCAAAAATATATACTCTACATGAACAACTCTAGCAGAGTACCTTAGTAAACAATTGAAAAATTCCCTTTGTTTTTCCCTTCTTAAAATACATGATGCTGTGTACAAAGCTACTGCTTCGTCTCTCTTGTCTAAGACCCAAGAAAAAGCAGAAAAGGAAGGGAGACTTCCTTAATAATAAAAAATGCCTGTCTGAGTTCAGAAATGTTTCAGAGTAGTGACAGATGAGTGGCATCTTTCAGAGTTGCGATTTTAACTTGATAAAATTTTGACAGCCTCGTGCAACTGGCTATATCTATACTCACACACAATTCATTGTTTCATATGAGGAAAGGATTTACCACAGTGCTTATGGTGTAGTGCATGTATCCATGAACAGCGGTGCTGCAGTTCGTTAGGTGCTGAGGGGTGCTTACTGTAGCAAGAACCAAATGTGCCATCTGCGAGTTGCTTGGAAGCCTTCCCATTCTGTATGCAGGAATCCCTTACTAAATATCCCAGGACTCCTTTCTCCCTGTATTATGACTATCTGTAGCGGCGGGATCAAAGAGCGAACTCCAGTAGGTGGTGAAGAAGGATCACTTTATTGCTCTTTTACAACTACATTTATAGTGTTTTACTACTGTGAATACGTCATCTACAAAACCTTTTATTGGCTATTAACTAAAAACAACACACTATTTTCTAGCGAATTCGTTCTCTTGTTTACATCTGGATCTTTCCACTGTTTACATTCCAGTCAGTTCTCCTTATGGCTGTGTCAGGTCCTCCATCACCTCCTCTTCCATTTTGCTTAAGGGCAAAACCGCCTTCTTCTGATCTCTCAAGGGAAAAGCTTCATGTCCCAGAAGTCAAATCCTAATTCAGCATCTTCTCGATCTCCTACAACCATCTTTTTAAGAGGTGACACCACTTTAACACTATGGAAGCGCCAGCTGAGTCTCTGTTTCCCAATAATTATTAGGAACATAGAACATTTCCCTCCGTTTTCTCATCCAACCTTCAAGCACCTAGTTTCTGTCAGTCTTGCCATAGAAATGAGAAGCAGGAAGGAAACAGCTACAGTTTCTAATGCAGATGTTCTATGCTACGCTGCAGATGTTTAGCCAAGGGATTCAGAAAGCAGAGTAGGACTGTGAGGGTGAGAAAGATAGCAACATTGCAGTGATGATCTGGATTCTTAAAAACATCTACAGTCTTAGTTCCCTCTTCTGAGTCTGATAAGCAAGTGAGGGGTCCTACTGAAGGCCTAAAGATGCTGAAGGGGCAAGGTTTTAAGGCAATTAATTTTTCTTGTTGGAGTTACTGCTGACTCCTACAGGATCTGTCCAAAAAGTAACTGAAACTCCTGTCCCAGTCAATCAAGAGGAGCCCCAGAGATGCAGAGAAGACTCAGTAGCTGTTTTGTGTCCTCTAGGTGACATGCAGGTGATCCTGGTGAGTCCACTCCTATATACATACATCTTTGATGCTTGCAGTATGAGAGAATGAGTAAAAATGAAATAACTTTTAAAGTAAAAGCACCTCCCCTTTCCCTAATGTGTCTCAATAAGTTTAGTTACTTTTATGTCCTGTATTAATAGCTTACAACAGTTAGATAATATATTTAATAAATCATCTCAGTTCCTGGACATTTTCATAAGTTAAGAATAAGGCAGCAATGTGTTCCATAATTAAGGAAGCAATTAATTCTTGAACATCTACTGCTGGGTGACCTCTCTTAGACTGGCTTGCACTGACTCCCAGTTACTGATAGTTAAAGGCTATGGCATGTGCCTTATCTCTGATGCCAGAAGGTTTCCTTGCCCAACAGTCGCTAGCTGTTGCTGCTTTTTGATTTATTAGCTTGTATGAACTATAAGATCTTCTTTCTGTGCTGACAAGTGTAGTATTTCTCTTAGAACACAGTATTTCATGTTGTTAGCCAGTGTAGTTTGTGTTTGATGAGTGGGCTCTGTTGTCACTTGAAACTGGACTTGATGCACATCAGACCTTGTGTCCTGCTTTTGTCCTTTCAAAGGATGACTGTAAGGTATTAACACACTTATCTCCTGATTTGAGTGATGGTGGGCTCCAAGCACAGATAATGGGCAGGTAAGAGGAAGATAGTCTATACAGCCCCCCTTTCAGAGCTGGAGCTGATGTGATATTTGTGTATGAGGCCACAAGCAATGTTGGGATACAGGGAATTCTATAGCAGCTGAAGTAAAAAGCAATTTTTCCTGTTCTTTCTTCTCCAGCAATTTCAGAAATGGTCTTCCATGAAGAGATAAAGTAGGAGGAACTATCTCAGTAAGCATATGAGAACCTCATTAGGTCATGTGGTGAAGGAACATATGATGAAAACGTGGAGAATATGGAATTTGAGGTGGAAGATGAGTGTTGAAGGCAGTCTGTGTTGTGTATATTTCTCTTTGATTAGTACAGTAGCTGGTTTGAATGACTAGTCACTGTGTTACTGAGGAGTCTGCCTACTCTTTAGCAGCATAGTTACTGGTTATTTGCATCACAAAAAATGCTCAGCTGCAAACTGTAAATGGAATGAGCCTTTAAGAGGTTGATAGGTGTTGATAAATGGCAGGAGGCTTCTGGAAGATGAAAGGCAGTGAAGCAAGATACGTTAATGGTGGTTCTGGCAAGATCTAGGTTGGAGGCAGCAGGAAGGATGGAATCAGGAAGGATGAGTATAAGCAATTTGCTAACTAGCAAGTATCTGAGGTGCGTTAAGGTAAGGGCTTGAAGTTTGACAAGCTGCTGCATAGGGTCCCTAGAAGATTTCACTTGAGACTCACTCAACACGCTGGCAAGAATTTGCAGTCAGGTTGACTAAATGATATTTGGTTTGCAATTACGGTGTGAAACCACTGAGACTCAAATTTCTGCAGGCTTTTAAACCTTGTGTAGAAGTCTGTGGTTGGAAAGTTCTTGTCATTCAGTATTGTGAATTTTAACCAATGTCCTTCCCTTAGATTATGTGCCCAGTCCATGCTTGTCTTTGCAAGTTTACTTAATTAAAGCAGCTTTATGGAGAAGGTTTAATGTCAACATCATTGACTGATACACAGTAGATAATAAGAAACCAAGCCCTAATGAGTTGCTTAACCTTGGGTTGCTTACCATGTTAAGAGTTCAGGTACAAAGTTAGGGCAAGAATAGTTCAGGGAGCCAAAGAGCTGAGGCTGGCCTGGAGAAAGTGCTGGGATAAGACCAGGAGCACAGCAGAGAAGGGTGGCACTGTATGGCACACAAGAGAAGGAGTGCTAGGCAATAGTAGGCAAAAGCTAGCACCCCTTTCTGTACAGAGATGCATTAAAGGTTAGAAAGTGGATCTTGACTCTGTGTGCTCATCAGCTCCAGTGCACCAGGCACAAACTTATTCCTGGATTGAGGGACAACAATTCCTGGTGACGCAGACGGGACTGCCAAAAGGCCTTGCCTCATCCAACTCATCAACATCTGTAAACAGATAGACAGGATGCCAGAGACTAAGCATGCACCAGTGATTTCACTGGAGGTCCAGTCTTGACCCTTCAGCTGCCCAAGGTCAGTGAGTGGTATAGTGGAGCAATGCCCCAAGAGATCCACTGAAACTTGGGGAGTGGAAGTGATCCATTGGACTGATGAGTAATCCTTTTATTTACAGTTATGCGCATTGTCTGAACAGACAGTCAGATGCTGTGGTGCAGCAAAACCAGGCTGATAACCCATGAGTCCTTCCATGAGTCTTTCCTTGGTTGACTGAGTGGTAAAGTCAAGGCCAAGTGTGAGCAGCCACTGGAAAAGAATGGGAAGTTGTGGAAGAACGGCTCAGTGAGCAGGGACATCAGTACGTGCACAATCCAAACTTCGATAAAAAGGCCTGAGAGTCCTTGGGACTCTCCTCAAAAACAGCAAAGGAAAGAGTAAAAGAACTGGTAAACAGCAGGGGGGAGGAAGGCTCAGGGATGGGAAAGAGAGGGGTGTGCAAATATGAACCGCATGCCAAGAGGGCAAGAACCAATGACCACTGGCTGCTGCTGCGTGCACGCAGGTAACAAACCAATCATGTTAGAAAGCAAACACATGCAAGGCTTGGAATGCTATATATTCCCCCTGAACCCTGAATAAAGTGAACAAGAAGCTTAACTCATATTGAGTGTTGTCTTGATTCCGGACAGCTCTTTGCAACAGGAAGTAGTCAACAAAGATTCACCCCTGTTCCCCCTTGATATGCATCCTTGAGAATTGGCCTAAGTTTGGGGGTGACCCTATGACAAAAGATAAAATGAAGCTATATTGTAACCAGTGGTGGCTCTGGTATAAATTAGAAGATGGAGACCAATGTCCAGAAAATGGATCCTTAAATTATAATACAATTTTGCAATTGATGTTGTCTCTAGGTGCTTAAGGAAATGGGATGGATTATAATATGTTGAAGGGTTTATGTCATCGTTTTGGCATCAGAAAACTCAATGTGACTGTGGGTTAAAAATTGACCATGTGATGCAGTGTGTTGAACTAAAAGTTAAAGGGACTCTAGTGAGCCTCCAAAAATTTATCCTAGTTTAGAATCGGAGGATGTTCAACTTCTGGTACCCTCAGCCCCCCTGCCACATAATCCACCTTTGGGGAGCTCGTCTGTTACCCAGCTGTCACCAGCACAAGGAAATGCACCTGTTACCCCTGTGAGGGAAACATGGGACACCTCCTTAAGTTCAGGGGCCTCAACATCTCCCCTAAACCATTTGGCCAATTCAATCAGGGGTGGTATAAATTCTAGTTTAGTTTCCCATCATACTAGACAACAAGTCAGGCCAAGTATCCAAGCTCTGTTGTGACAGGCTCTAGAGACAAGAGGGGAACCATTGTCCATGTGCCATTTACTACACCAGATTTACTGAACTGGAAATGGACAGCCAAACAATGTTTGCTTTTGAATGGGAAAATCCTCCCATAGGAAAGAAAACCTATGCATTGGACCATGTTGCTACAAGGATTTAAAATCAGTCCTACATTATTTGGAACTGTGCTGGCTGAAGACTTAAATAACTGGACAGATTTAAATGGAGGAACTCTGCTGCAATATCCTGATGACTTACTGGTAGGGGCTGCAATGAAGGAAAAAATCCATACAATTAACTATTTGTAGGGGAACAAGAAGATGCTGAATTAGGATTTGACCTTCGGGACATGAGGCTTTGCCCTTAAGCAGACTGGAAAAGGAAGCCCTTGAGGACCAGGCACAGCCGGGAGGGGCCTGGGAGCTGACCCTGAAAAAAAAACCTGGGAGACAAGAGCTGCGGGAAAACGCTGAAAGAAAAGCCTGCAGGGCCAGCCAATCAGAAGAGTAGTGAGAACACCTGATCAGTAGTTAGTAGCCAATGAGAAGTTTGTCACATGCTGTCAAGGACTATTCATGCAGTTTTGCAGAAACTGCAAATTGACTGTCGAGGCTCCGATGAGGCGAAGCCTCCTGATGTCTCAAAACATTCCCATTGTAGATAAGAAGATAGCCAAGAATACACCAAAGGCCTTACTCCCCTTACTAACAGTGGACTCAGTCTTGCTCTTACAACAAAGAAGCAAACCCTTGCTGAGTAAGGCCCTGCCTCTGTCTATAAAAGGTGAATAAACAAAGAGAAGGGGCCAGCACCCACCACCTGAGGACTCCTGAGATGCTGACAGACTGATCGAGCAACCCCCCCGCTCCCCAAGATATCGACGCTCATCTCCAGGGATCCAAAGAGTGGTGAAAACTTTTCTCTCTCTTCTCTCCTTTTCCTTTCTTTTTCTCTTCAAGTATCTCTTGATCTCTCTCTCTGGCACATATGGCAACACCTTATAAGTTTTATGCCAGCTCCTTTTGGGGCTGTTTTGGCAGGTTTTCTGTAGGTTGTCTATTTTAGTACTGAAAAGTGATTGCAAGTGTTGTGAACGGTTGCGGGTTAAGTGATTGCAAGGTTTACGAGCACTTGTGAGTTTCTTAGTAATGTTGGAGATTACACTGTCATCACATTTCTGTAAGATTAGGTGTTGTTGGTGGTTGGTAGTGTTGTCATGAATTGTCTTTAGCAAGTAATTTGTTTTCTTTTATAATTCTGTTAAGTTTAATGCCAGCTCCTTTTGGGGGCTTGTTTAGTAGGTTTTCATATCGATTGCTTATTTTAGTGGTGCTTATTACTAACCCTAGTAATATTGGTAGTTATGCTATTCTTACCCCATTGCTATAAGATTTAGTATTATTAGTGGATGGCAAAATATTAATGCATTGTCTTTACCAAGTAATCTTCCTTTTCCCTTGGTTCTGTTATATACCCCACATTTTCCCCTTTTTGCTAAACAATTATATGCATTAAAGTTATAAGCCAGTACGCAATTCTTTGGTGCAGTCTCACCTTAATTTGCCCCAAGGGAATATACAGAACCTCCGCGAATCCCACTCATCCCACCCAGGGTGGTTCTATGAGCTGGGTTGCAACACGTGCACAGTAGTAAATGCTATAAAAGCAGCTGTAAAAGAGCAATAAAGTAATTATTTTTCACCTTTTATCGGAGTCTGTGCTTTGGTCTGTTGCTGCAACTATCAATCTGCAAAATCATTTAGGAATGGCCACTTACTGGGTGTCCCCGAAAAAGGCTCAAATAGCCCAAAGAGAGGTATGGTACTTGGGGTCTGGTGTTTCCCAAGGCCAGAGGGCACTGGGCTCCTAATGGAAGGAAGCTATGTGTTGAATAGCCATCCCCAGAACAAAGAAACAACTGCAGGGAGTTTCTAGAGTGTCAGGTTTTGGATTCCAAGCTTTAGGCTTATGGCAAAACCCCTCTATGAAACAACAAAAGGGCTGGAAAATGTATTGGAATGGACTGCTGAGTGTTGCAAAGGATTTTATAACATTAAAAAAGGCCCTAATGTCAGCCCTGGCTCTGGGACTGCCAAGTATGGAAAAACCCTTCCAACTTTTTGTAGATGAGCAAAGGAGAATGGCTGCAGGGGTGATGACACAGATGTTGGGAAGCTGGAAAAGACCAGTAGCCTATTTTTCTGAACAACTGTATGAAACTACCAAAGGATGGCTGATGTGCCTGAGAGCAGTGGCAGCCACAGCATTACTGGTCCAGAAAGCAAGAAAGTTAACCCTGGGACAGCCCCTGATGGTCTTCGTGCCACGTGCAGTATTAGCTGTGATGGAAGCCAGAGGAAACCACTGTCTGTCCCCAAGTCAAATGGCAAAGTACCAAGCTATTTTAATAGACCAGGGGGACATAAAGCTGTTGTTGACTAATGCACTGAACCCAGCAACAATTCTCCCAGCCAAAGAAGCAGAAGAAATCCAATATGACTGCATGACCTAAGACACAAGCTATTGCTGATCAGGCAGTATGAAAATGCCCTGTGTGCTGTGCAAATAACCCCAAAATCCAACCAAAACCACCACTAGGAGAAAATAATGAAGCCTGGAGAATGCTGGCAAATAGACTTTTCAGAATTACCAAGAAAATTATTCTATTGATACCTATTAGGGATGCTGGATGGCGGGAAGCCTTTCCCTGTCGAACCAACAAAGATCAGGAAGTTGTAAATGCCCTGCTTAAGGAAGTCATTCCTTGATTTGGAATTCCTGAAGGACTTTCTTCAGATAATGGGCCACATTTTGTATCAGAAATAGTCCAAGGAGCAGTGTAGGCCTTAAAGATTAAGTGGGACTTATAAACAATGTGGAGACCACAGTCAAGTGAACAAGTGGAAAGAATGAATGAAACACTAAAACAATTGGCCCAAATTTGTCAGGAAACTCAATTAAAATGTCTGGAGGTGCTACCAATAGTTCTATTAAGGATTAGGATAGACCCTAGGGCCAGGGAGAACATTAGCCCATTTGAATTATTGTATGGTAAACCATACGCTGTGAACAAACTGTTGACAGAAGGGAGTCAAATGCATGTAAAGGGGGAAAGTTGGGTCAGGCAACATTTTCTGTCCTTGTCTGCTGTGTTATCATCTCACAGATATGTCCAGGAATGTCTGTCAATTCCATTACATGCTCCTGTACATCCCTTCTGACCTTGAAATCAAGTGTTGATCTGGACCTTGAAAGATGAACCCCTAAAGGAAAAGTGGAAAGGTCCATACATTGTTTTGTTAAACACCCATAGAGTGGTCAAAGCGGAAAGAATCAATCCATGGATCCATTACCCCTGAGTGAAGGCTGTACCAGAAAAGGACAGCCAGAGCACCTCTTTGGAAGCATGTGCAAAGAAGACTCTGTGGCAAGTAGAACCCACCCAAGGTCTATACCTCCTGTTCCAGAAACAAAAATAAAAAAATTATATTTACTACTAATTGTAGGACTGAGTCATAATTATACAAACACATTGCTCATCCATAAGTGGGATAGGAGCAAAAACATTTGGAAAAGTCTGTCTGGAAATACAGCAAATAGCAGCAGCTTTTGTCAAGTGGGGAATATCAGTAGATGTGTTCACTTCCTGTGTGATAGTGATACCTATACCCTTAAAAGTGTTACAGAACTATACCTTTTTGGAGAATGTAGTAAATTTGTCCATGTTAATGTTTTGTGTACAAATAACTGTTCATCTGAAAGCTTGGTGTGATGTCTTGGGACAGACACTCTGTGCAAATATGTAATGAAATACTTCCACTCTGTAGATCAGCTCCTTGCACAATGGGTGATGAACCCAAGTTTTGGGACAACATCCACATGTATAATTGGTGCAGTAACACAAGATGTATGGATAAAGATATGATAAGGTTAAAGGTTAGAGCTGCACTTCCAGCAGAAAGATGTGAGAAATTTGTAGGTTGTACGGGAAAGTGTGAAAGCTTCACCCATTCTTTGGCTTACATAAAGTGTAGTATAATAGAGAAACAATCCTTTGCATATTCAAATACTGAACTACCCTTAGGATGGTTCCTGCAATGTGGTCATAAAGCCTATACCTATATCCCAGCAAATGTCACAGGTGGCCCTTGTACAACAGGTAGGTTAACTATGCTTATACCTTCCAAAGATTTAACTGATGGATCAGAGAAAGAAATTTGGCAAGGAGAAGAGAAGCAATTCAGCTATCTCCAAACTGTAAATCTGAAATAATTCTCTTTAGTCCAGAAGAAATAAGCTCGGCTGCCTTCCTTACACCAGGGGTTAGACACGGCTATGAATTATCACCTGAGTAAGCATTGTAAAAGAATTAGCCACTTTTAAGGTACCCTATTGTGCTTAGCAGAATATATAAGATGAACAGTTGAACAAAGATTAGTCTATGATTATAATTAATAGGACACAGGTGTTGTGGAACAATACTATGAGCTGATCACTTATCTATGTATAGCCCTTACCACGTCTGGCTTAAAACCCAGTCCAGCTGAATCAACAGAAAACGAGTTATATGTCTTAAGTTTAGAATATAAGAATAGATAAGGAATAAGTGATTAACATAGAGCAAGCAATTTTGAAAAGTTCATTATTTTAGACTAGACATAGACTAAGTGATGTTAATGTAACCCCCTGAGTGATTCTTAGAGTGATTGTTGGACTGCACCAATGTAGACAAATTTCAAAAGCGGAACTGAAACAAGATGACAGAGGTCTGCCGAGACAAAAGGAATTGAGTGGACTTTTGAAATCAGTGAAGAATGGAGAACTGGGAGATTGGGAAAAACAGCAAGAACTTTAAGAACTTTTTCAGTCCAAACACCAGTTGCATAATGTTATGTAGGATCATATATATAGAGGATGTTCCGAATGTACCCCTTGCACCTCACTGATGTGATGGCCCAACTCTGAGTTGTTAATAAAGCAAACCTAGAAAAACCCACAGTCTGGTCAAGTCCTTTAACAAGCATCTTGCTTGTGTGATGGTGAAGACTATAAACTTTACTTCACAAGCATAGAAGCTACCCAGCTGAAGGAAGAGACCTCTACTTGTTGAACACATGTAGTATAAAGTAAATGCACTGTTTCTTTAAATTAAAGCAAGAAAGAAGGTATCCAGTAAACACTTAGTAGGTGTGTATGCAAAGTAGATAGGAGTAGTTGTAAATGTCAAGAATATAAATAGCAAACTATAGTGTCACTTGGTGTGCTAGCTTTGTGAACTATTGCCTAGCACTCCTTTATTTGCGTAACTGGAGTAAGCAGGTATCTCAGCTCTGTGTTAATGGGTTTTTCTGCACACTGGGTAAAAGAACCCGGATTTGGGACAACAGTTACACACCTTAGTGTGGGAAATGAAACAAAACACTGGGGTTGATTTTTCATGTTTGACCCTCCTCATTACTGAATTTTGTGTGGCTAAAACATGTGTTCATAATTACTATATTTTTGCTTGCCATAATGATAGTATGCTGCTGTCTGTTATAACGCCTACCTGTGTGCCTGAAATTTTGTTAAAACCTCTGTTGTATAGTGGTGAAACCAATCATGATGGTGAAAAGTGATAATGTATGATATGTTTTAAAAGTTAGAGTATGAAAGGAAGTGAGAAGTATGGGAACTCTGAGTAAGGTCCATAGTCTCAAAGGGGGGGAAATTGTGTTCCTCAGGGTGAGAAAATCACAGCAAGATAACATAGGAATGATAAGAATGAGCTAATATCAACAAAGATAAATCACCTCCTGAGCAGAGTGATGGGAGAGAAGGCGGAAGGTTGCCTGAAGGTAACCTAGATCTAATCAGGATGGTCAAAATCACACCCCTGGGAGGAGACCTTACATGCTGGTGTAGGACCACCTTTGTATAATGAACTAATCACTGTTCATAACATGGGCAGGAGTACGCCTGTTACGTGGCTAAAGGTTGACCAATAAGCAAGTATTGTACAACTTCTTTCTTGTAACCTGTGTAAAAGCTTGCAACTTCTCTAAAGAGCTGTGCTAGTTTTTGTGAGCTATCACCTAGTAGCACTTACTGTAAAGAACCACATTAAAGGTTAGAAAGCAGATCTTGACTTTGTGCTCGTTGGCTCCAGTGCACCAGGCACGAACCTGTTCCTGGATTGAGGGATGACATTAATACAAACGTTTTAAAACATTGACTAGTTTCTTTTTAAAGCAAAAGAAAAGCTGGCAGAAACAGCTTCCATGGGATGTTTCATTAATGGTTGCTGTAGAAAAGTAGCTGGGACATGGTTATCAATAATCACGTATGTCCTATACCAGGTAGGGGACAACAGTACAGTACAGTGTGTCATGGGAAGAAATCACCGATGCTGGAGATCTGAGGATGAAGGTCAGAGAAGAGATGCTTTTGGCTGCTTAGACATCCTTGAGATCTGTAAGAACTAGTTAATCTATTTTAGCTTATATCAGAAGAAACTTCATGTTAACTACATAGTTACACATTAGTGAAACTGTTATGAGAATAATTTGTATCTTCCTCTTTAGTGTGGGGAGAAAAAAAATTAAGAACTAAATGTAGCTTACCAGAAACTAACCACAAAAAACAATAGAAAAAGGCTACTTCCACTTTAGAGTAGATTCAACCAACTTAGTTTTAGAAAACTCTAGTCTTATGACTCAGAACCACCCACAGACTTCCTCAGACTTTGCATTATCGGCTGCCTAATTTTGTCTTGCAAAGCCACATTACTTGTTACAATGCTTTGTGTCTAAAAATTAGCAGAAATACAGATTTTAACTTGTATTCTTAAGTTACAAGAGCATATAATATACTCGGATATTCTCAGATTTTCCTCGCAGCAATGGGAGAATGTGATGGATACATTTGACTCCTGCTGCACTGTTTCAGGCTGACCAAGAAGCAACAGGCCTCATGTCCTTGGGGTGAACTTGTGAGCTGGAAAGCCCTTGGCTCATGTATAAGGAAGTGAAGGTGTTTTGAAAATTATTTCAAAAGGTGGTTTTAAAACCCGAAGGTACAAGATAACCAAAAGGACAGAACAAGATATTGGAACTCAAACAAGACGTCTGTCTTGTCTATACTATTGACTAGCAGCCAGCTACTTCACTCTATAAACATGGAAAGCCTGTGGAAAGCTTTAAGCTCTCCTTACTGGAGCAGCAGGCTGCATGGCAGTAATCTCCCCTGGAGCAGGGATGCCTCTCAAGGTTACTCCTTGAGGTTGAGAGATACCTTATCCACAACAGATCCTAGTAAAGTGACTGATGGCACGCTGAATTAACACCATGAAGCATTACTAATCTATGTAGCTATTCAGGTGTTATAAACATAGTATGGATAATTCCATCAACCATTGACAAAGTCTGAGACTAAGATTGGATCCAGCTGCACTTAGGCTCCAAAAAAAGGAGTTTAGAAAGCAAGAAGGTTCAGTCTGAACCTCATGACTCAGTGGTAGGCTTCTCTTTACTCTTCACCCTCTGGTCCCTTTATGAGCGATTCTAACTCAATTTTTCTTTGTATGTTTCTTCCATGCAGTAATTAATAAGGTGAACCTTCCCACTGAACATTGTCAAATTCCATTGAATATCTTTTTTTTTTTTTTTTTTTTCTCAGTAAAACATTGCTGCTTCTCTCTTTTGAGTGAGGTGCACCCCTCTTCTTTGACAGACTCTTCAAATGTTTATCTTATTTTGGAAAGTGGACCTGATTTGCCTGCCAGTCCATTTCTAAAGGGATATACATGACACTTATTGTGAGCACAATAAAAGCAGTAGGTGAAATTAGACATTTTAGTCATTAAAATTAAATTATTCTCCTTTGCTGAAAAAAGTTT
The DNA here is from genome assembly GCF_000699245.1 of Pterocles gutturalis. Taxonomy (NCBI): domain Eukaryota; kingdom Metazoa; phylum Chordata; class Aves; order Pterocliformes; family Pteroclidae; genus Pterocles; species Pterocles gutturalis. The sequence continues at coordinate 23,585 of NW_010135573.1, forward strand.
TGCATGATTAATCAATAGAACTGTAATCACTGAGTTGCAGAGAAGAGTTTATTTGGTGTTTTAATTAGTCCTTTTCTTCTAAGTATCTTAATTGCATTTTAACTGTTATTACAAGTAGTAGCAATGGCTAACGATGGGGAGACACTTTTCAATCATGTTCCATAGGGCCTGGGTCACCCTGAATCAAACGCTTGACACCTGGTAATGTGGGGAAGAACTATCAGTTTTATTGATTGTGTCTGAACCTTATTGTATGAGCACACTGAAGTGATTTAGTGCCAAGAATCCATCTCCTGACATATTGAGTTCATGCTAAGGTCAGGGATGGATTCTTCTGGGCTGAGCCTCTATCTGAGAATTACTTTATTTGTTCACACTGTGATATGCTAGAAAGAAAGGTTCTACAATAAGCATCCCTATTAATTGTTTTTCACTATAGCTTGAAGGAGGTATCGATAAAACTAGGCAGATAGCTTAAAAATGACCGTACTTCACTGACCCACCCCCCATTTCTAGATGCAGTACCCAGAAATGTGTCTGTTTCTTTTGGTTACTCATTCAGTGTTGCTGGCAGCATCACACGTACCCCAAGAACTTTGTACTTTTGCTTCACTCTAGAAACACTGCAGAATACACAGATAAGCAAGGTCTATATACCTCTCAGTGTCTATTCTCCCTGTCTTTCCCTGTCTTACTGCTTGTTTGCTAACATATAAAATCAGGTCTTAGGAAAGGAGCTACAGTATGCAGCAGTGCACTGGAATCTGCAATTTTCCAGTTGATATGACGGTGAGGTAAATATGAGCAGATGTATGAGCAGAACAGAGATCAGCAATTGGAACAGAATGAAAACATAAGTAGGGCAAAACCATTTGCTATCTGTGTAACGGAGAAGTCTTTTTCTTTATGCTGAAAATCAGAAAGTAGTCAGCTCTGGGTTTCTGATGCCTTCTGCTGATACAGATTAAACTGTTATAACTGACAAGCCACAGCACCAGGAGTCGTCGCTACTAACAGATGGTACCTGCTATACAAAAACAGAAGTAAAGAGTAAATTAAAATATCACCTTTTTCACATCAGTAGAGCTGATTGAATATAGATGCATGTGATGTACAGGCTAATTGTCCTTCCATCATTCAAAAGCAAGAACTCACATGGACTGAGCATAAACTTGCAGATTACCTTTTATTCACCTTGTTTCCTTCTGGCCTTGGCTTGTGGATATGTTGTCATGTTCATAACACAGAAATACTAATTAAACCTCAGCATGGGAATACTGAGGAGTCCCCCAAACGTGATCCATTCAGGTGTCTTCCATGGTCAGAGCCCTGGTAATGTTGTGGCAGATGCTCCTGACACAGAGCAGCCAGATGCCAGGGGTGAGGTAGAGGCCCTGCTGACCAAGGACAACATATTAAACCTTTGCCCTTAAAAAATTAATGAAAGGGCTAGGACAACCTTTTTTTATCTTGATAGGTTTGGCTATTTTCCTTGCGGTATTTCTTAATTGGTTTTGCCAACTGAGTATCAGACTTCTGCAGTGGTGGTAGTAAGGCTACTGATTTATCCTTACAGTGATTATTTCTGCATTTGTAAATGAAAAAGGAGGGAAGTGGCTTATACTTCTAATCTAAACACTGCTAAAATCTCGCTTAAACTTTTAGAAGGTCAGGTTGGCACATAGACTTAGCACTTTTACACTGTATATTGTGAACTTTAAACTTTTGCTTTGCTGATGTTAAACCTTGACTTCTTGGTGAGTATGGAGCTCTTGGTATAGAACGCTAAACTTCAGTTATGACCGATTTTCCTACTATGATCTCATCATGGGGCTACATACAGAAATTTAGCAGTGATGATGTAATAGCTGTATATTTGAATACAGAAGTTAACATGTAGGTAGCAGGACACTAACAAATATAAGAGAAGGGGATCTCCCTAACAGAGTGACAGAAGTGTCCACCAAAATCCTTCCTCTCCCCCTGAAAAGATGAGCATTTAGCCAATGTGTTGTTCAGTCTGGCGGAATCCGTTCATGAGTGTATTAAGCACTGACATAATGCACCAATTACAGCTGTTTATACAGTAATAATAGCAAAATTTAGCAATCAGTGCTTATGTAAAACCCAGTTCCAGGTGATTAAACCAGTCTACTGCCTAATCTGTCCTCAGCTGTAAGTAAATTGTGAGAGATTATTGAACACCACTTTGCCAAGCCTCCTGTATCCACAGAAAAAACCCAACACCAAACTAAACAAACACCCATTTAGTAAGCATGCTCATAATCTCATTCTGGAACTGGTAAAAAGAATTTAAAAAATCTTCCTTCAGCAGCCACATCTGAAATGCTGATGAGAATGTTTCTTTTACTTAAATTGCAGCCTGACATTCTCCCACCATGCATTGCTCTTCTGAGTGTTTCTGCTCTCTCTTCCCCCAGCCTGGGCTTTATGCATTTTATTCCAGAGCACGTGTTCTTAGCTCTGGTTCTCTACCATCCTTTGGAGTGAGCTGGCAACTAAGAGAGATCAAGATAATGAAGAAAGAACTATTTAATAACTGATATACAAAAGTTAGGGTTTTACCTTCATCAGATAAATTAAGAAAAATACAGAATGTACTAGACCTAATGAAGTAATAGAAGACTACTTGGTTAACTTATTTATGTATTTTTTACTGGATGTTGTGCACACACGCTTTTTGTAACTGTTCTGGGGCTGAGGAGTAAGTTCTTCAGTTTGACTGAGATCCTCTCAGGTATGAGATAATATCCAGGAGGGAGATGCCCTATTTAAAATGCTCTAGTTCAATTCATTCATCAATTAAAATTATAATACATAATGAAACAAATGGCCATGTTAAGAGCCTCTTAAGAGACTGATAAGAAAAGCGGTTGGATGTAGCATGAATGCTGTGACAAGCCACAGACATCTCTCAATTACTGACCAAATATAGGCATTTTCACTGTATTGCTTCAGCCTCCAAACACATTCCTCTTATTTTGCACTCTGGAAATACTTATATACTTTCTTCTATTGTTGCAGAACTGACTATAAAAAAAAATATGTATTTGGTTTGTTGCCTGCAGTTGTCCTGCCTTGGCAGGCACTGCAAGCCAGTATTCAGGTCGCAGCTCTCTATGATAGGAGCTAAGATGCATTGCAAGCCTGAGAGCAGGTCAGCTCTATTAGCGGAATATTTCCTTTATACAGATAAGCACAAACAAAAAACACTGAGGCTACAGTTTTTGTGTGGTTTGGCATAAATACAGCAAAGGACGACACATTCAAAAATGTTTAAGGTATACAAACCTGGGTTAAGAGAGAGTGATCTGAAGAACAAATTACTAAGTATGCACGTGAGCATTTAGAACTGTTATGAACATTTTACAGACCTGATATACTCCTATTCCTTTTCCATCCACAGTAGAAATCAACATGGGTATCTTTTTGAAATGTCACTCTGGCACACAGGTATGGTACAGCACAGTAGTATGGTTTGCTAGCCCATTTCAACCTCTTAACAAAGGCTTGAAATTTTAATGATGATGTATTGATATCTTGAATTCCATTGGAACTAACAGAGTCCCTGATGACAGATCAGCTTGTAATGGGATTTCAGTGAAAAAGGTCCGAGGGGGACAATAAGGTGATTAATCTCTGACAAGGTTCATTATCAAATTATTACAAAGACTTAAGAAACATGGTAAATCATAACAAAGTGGTATGGCTGCTTTAATAGTAAGTGTTTTGTGTAACGTGTTAAAGATTATCTATATTCCAAAAAAAAAAAAAAAAAAAAAATTAAGAGTCTGTGTGTTCTTTTATTGTTTCTTTTTCTGGTATAAAGAATTTCAGTGTCTTCCCTGATTTGTTTTAGGTTTTTTTACTTTAATCTTACCCCAAAATTGCGAGATAATGATGATGATGACCCAAGAAATATACTAAAACTAACATGGAGGAGGAAACATAAGACTTTATTTGTAGGAATATTGGTTGTGTCATCAGGATGGAAAAGAGCTCCTCTGAAGTCAATTAAATTTAAGACAGTTAATAGATTAGATTGACCTAAAGAGGCTTTGGTCACAGGAAATACTGGTGCAATATTGTATGAACAGTACAGGAAATATCCTTGTGAGACCTTATAGGAGGTGACTTTATTTAAAACAAACCTGCTTTCATTCCCCCTACATGCACAGGAGTGTCTACGGTGTCGACGGAGTTTGGCCAGGATCCAGGGACCAGGGCATTCGTGTTCGACCTGTGCAACCAGCAGTCCGGCACCACAATGCTTGTCTCCAGATGTTATATTTGCGATCTGTCATGATGACAACGAGGACAAGTGATGCTAGGTGTCAAGTCTTCCTCATCTCCTGGGTGGTTCATACGTTGGTGACCATGGGCAAAGTTCGGGTATGTCTTTTTGCCTTTTTGGATCTTAGCGTGATCAATAGGTTTCCATCCCATTTCTATCTCATTGCCATTCTTTGTTGCCACATCTCAATGTCTTCTGAAACTGGATGTGCTAGGGTCTTGATGATTTGCTAGCTGGGTGCTGTTAACACAGGCCCCTTTCCCTTGTGGTGTGCTTGGCCACCTCCACCCCCAGACATTCCCATTCATGATGTATTCACACCAATCGTAGCCTTTCTGTTACAGTTCTCACAGTCAAACCCATGGACATGGTTGTTGTAGGCTAATTAGCTAATTACATTGCAAAGATAAGACTTAAAACCAGGCCTACATTAACTTATTTTGCCCTGTAACAGTGTTCATCACAAGGGTGCTTTTATTCATTTTCCGTCACACCACTGTATTGGCAGAAACTAACAAGCCTCAACTATAACAAGTAGAAAGTGATTCTAACAGCGTAATTATGCCACGTGAGCAAACCTATATAAACTATATATAATTGTCCTCAACTTGTCTTTTTCTTATTTTTGTTATAGCTATGCACTGTATTTATTGTAGTTATCTCATAAATTTTTAGTTATCTGTTCCTGTTATCACAGCTATCTTGTAGGGTACTGTTTTGTCAATCGACAGGGTCAACAGAAAGGATACAGACACCAACAAAAAGACTAGGCTTATTTTACTGTCTGTTTCAACTTAACACAAAAATAAGGTCATGAATTTAGTCAAAAACATAAGCTTATTATACTCTACTTTCAAGCAGCAAAGAGAATAAGCGGGGTAATGCACCTAACCATTACTATGTAAAGTTAACTATAGTGATTAAGGAAGATACAGCACCAATTGCCTTAATAATATGTTACCATCATCCAGATCTGCAATTGTTGGGGAGCCCTGGCTGCAGCAAGGATTTGAAGAACCTGTCCCGGCAACTGAGAAATCCTGTGCAGTGCATCTACTTGTAGGTGAGGTCTCTGCAAGTCACTGCAAGAGGGTTCAGCTTTTATATAGTTTAATAAACAACTTACAAAACTCAAGTGCGGAAACATCTGGTGTCATCTTCCCTGTTGGATTCTACCCAAAGCCTGGCCAGGGCTCAAGGAGGAACCCAAGGGAGTATCTCTGTTTTAGCTTTGACCACATATTTCTCAACAAGGCCAAGCATCTGGTTTCACAGCCTTGCAACATATCTCTAAATAAAGACCTTTCTGATGGTTACTGTTACATAATAAGCTTTACAACAAAGCTTTATAGATTAACATCAAAATATAGATACATTCATACTAAAATAGATAAATAATACATCACATATGTGACCAATATCATGCATATTGGATACTTTTTTGGGTTGTGAGGTTCATCTAGAGGTCAACTGTGGTTCAGGGCCTATTGTTCAGGCTCCAGTACTTCAGGTACCCACGGTTATCTCACTTTAACTATAAGGTATGTATAAGACAATGATACTATAATAATGCCAAGACATAATTGTATCTGCTGTTGTCCTTGAGTTATTGTATGTTATAGTCTACATAAACTATTAAAATAATAATGCTCAGCCTTTTTCCACACTCAGTAATGCTGTTGAATTATCCTGTTCTTCCCAGCCAAAAACTTGGTGGAGAATGCACATGTTAGTACAACTTTGCTCAGGTAAAAATGCTGAGGATGAAGTGCTGCAAACTGGGGTGTGACTCTGGTCGAAAAAGAGGAGTGTTGAATTGATGGTGGCTCTCTAGTCCCTCAGTCTGGAAATAGGTTTGTGCCTGGTATGCTGGAGCCAATGAACCCAGAGTCAAGATCCACTTTCTAACCTTTACCGCATTTCTACACAGAACAGGATGCTAGGTGATAGTGAGCAAAAAGTAGCACAGCTCTTTAGAAAAGTTGCAGGCACTTATACACGTTATAAGAAAGAAGAAGTTGCACAATACTTGCTCATTGGTCAACTTTTAGATACACATTCAGCCTAGAGAAGAGAAGGCTCCAGGGAGACCTTATAGTAGCCTTCCAGTACTTAAAGGGGGCCTACACGAGAGATGGGGAAGCACTCTTTAACAGCGAGTGCAGTGGTAGGACAAGGGGTAGCAGTTTTAAACTGGAAGAAGGTAGATTTAGATTAGATATTAGGAATAAATTTTTTTCCTGTGAGGGTGGTGAAGCACTGGAACAGGTTGCCCAGAGGAGTTGTGGATGCCCCATCCCTGGAGGTGTTCAAGGCCAGGCTGGATGATGCTTTGAGCAACCTGGTCTAGTGGAAGGTGTCCCTTCCCATGGCAGGGGGGCTATAACTAGATGATCTTTAAGGTCCCTTCCAACCCAAACCATTCTATGATTCTATAATACATAATTGGTGTACTACTGCCCATGTTCTGATTAGTGATTAATTCATTATACAAAGGTGGTCCTACATCAGCATGTAAGGTCTCCTCCCAGGGGTGTGATTTTGACCATCCTGATTAGCTTTAGGTTACTTTCAGGCAACCTTTCCACCTTCTCTCCCATCCTCCTGTTCAGGAAGTGCCTCATCTTTGTTGGCATTAGCTCATTCTTGTCATTCCTGTGTTATCTTGCTGTGATTTTCTCACCCTGAGAAACAAAGCTCCCCTGGGATCCATGAAGGACTAGTGGCTTCTTGCTCCACTGCCATGCTGAGATATGCATGGGCAAGGCGTGATGCCCCTTATTGCCCAAACGGAGAGATGAGAAACGCTGCACTGTGGCAGTTGTGGGAAGAACGTCAGCAGTTGTTCGTTCCAACAAGAACAGGACAACACTTAAGTATGTAGCAATTACTGATCACCATCCAGAGTTCTGCACATCCAGTTCTGAAGAAGACAGGAAGGTTAGCATTTTCTTTAACTTGGTATCCTGTTTATCTGTAGGAAGGTTAGTGTTTTCTTTAACTTGGTATCCTGTTTATCTGTAGATCATAGAATCATAGAATCATTAAGGTTGGAAAAGACCTCAGGAATCATCAAGTCCAACCGTCAACCCAACGCCACCTAACTCACTAAACCATGTCCCTAAGCACCACATCTACACGTTTCTTGAACACCTCCAGGGATGGTGACTCCACCACTTCCCTGGGCAGCCTGTTCCAATGCCTGATCACTCTTTCAGTGAAGAAATTTTTTCTAATATCCAGCCTAAACCTCCCCTGGTGTACCTTGAGGCCATTTCTTCTTGTCCTATCACTTGTTACTTTAGAGAAGAGGCCAGCACCCACCTCACTACAACCTCCATTCAGGTAGTTGTAGAGAGTGAGAAGATCACCCATCAAGGTAGTTAACAGTCTTCATGCATGTTTGCTAATCGAGATAAGAGTCTTTACTTCAGATGCAGACTAAGAGACTTTGGGATGCTAAGTTGGTGTGATGTTTTTCCAAGTCTGGTTCCAGCTATCCCTATTACATTCTTTGTCTTGTATACATTTGCATTTTAGAGTTCCCAGATTTCTTAGGGTTCTTGGGTGTTCTTATTACACAACAATGGAAAACCCCTCTCTACATATGCATATGTATAGGGGTGTATGTGTTTAAAATGCATTTAAAACTATTTATTATTGACATCTATTTGCAGCAATATAATTGGAATGTGTTTGCATTTGATTCTTTTGGGCTTTTCTTTTCAAAAGTTTTGAGCTTTCCAAGCTCAACACCATGACAAATTAGATCCAGTCTGAAGTAAACCTCCTGAACTGGAAGGAATGAGGAGGTGAAGATCTCAAGACCACCATATTTTACTCTTCCTGTTGCATTGAATTCCTTGCTAATATAGACAAAACCTGAATCAATACCAGTTAATCTCTTTTAGATATTTTCAGCTTATTTTTGAAGCTTTCCAAAAGAAAACAAGCATATTTTTGATCCTATTTGAAAAGCATTATTAGCGATCTATTAATAGAAGTTTGTTGCTTTGAGTGCAGAGATTTTACTGCCAATTCACACAATTTTCATAACTGTTTTAATTCAAAACTGTAAAGCAGAAAATGTTAACAGTCTCACTAGAGCATCGCTAAGCAGCACATCTACTGTGCACAGATGTGGCAGATGCACCTGCCCTGACAAAGACCAGGGGCTTTAGGACCGTGGTTATTGTGACCAGTGCCATGTATACAGTCACCGGAAGATGGGGTCCCAAGCCAATGAGAGTCAACATGACCATATATGACCACAAATCCGATTCCACGAGGGTATAAATGGAGCCCTGCAGGAGGGTGAGCTTGAGTTGGTCCTCGTGAGAGCAAAAGGTTTGCAGTCAGGGTCTCTCCCCTTAGGCTTGAGAGCCCTCCTTTGTATTAGGTGAAGGAATGTGCATTTTGGGTCATTGGTCTGAGACAGGGGGGCTTGAAGTTAAAAAACATCAAAGAATAACTGATTAAGAGTAACACTGTTATTAAGAATACATTGTTAATTATAACAATGTATAATTAACGTTTGCTGTGCTTGCGAAGACAGGATTAGAAGATCAAAGCTGTGATGATAAGGGAAGGAACTGCTAACCCAAACGAGATGAGAGAAGACAAGACCTGCAAGGCCGTGGAGATAAAGGAGACTGCTCGGACCCCTAAATCGGCTGAAAACCAGCCTTGTCCCTTGGACTGCGACCAAGAGACCAGGGAGCATGCACAAGGAGACAAGGCGAAAAAGTTCAACTCTGATGAAGACTCGTTTTACTTCATCCCATCAACCACCGTATGACCACCAGGGAGACTACACAAGCGCAGAAGGACTCTTTAGCTAATTATAATATGAAGCAGGGCTAGGCGGAGCTAGGTAATTAATATGAATGAAGGTATTGTGAAACTTAATGCATATGCAATATTTCGGGGAATAAATAGAGGGATTGGTTTTGCGGAAAGGTGCGCATGTCTTTGGTGGAGCTATCCCCCATGCGCCTCAGTGCTAAATAAACTACATATCTACTTTACAAATTTCATGAGTTGTGGAGTTTTTTCCACCCTTCAGGTCCTAGAACTTAAGAATTCTTAAGGCAGTGCATAGTATTAATTTTTAAGGGACATTTTGAATCTGTGGATTGTTAATGTTATTGGAGTCTTAAAGCAATTTGGGTTAAAGTAGAGATAAGCTTAAATTTGTTATCGCTTTGTTACAAATAAATCCTGTTTGAGTTTATCACCTTGTCCAAATTTCTGTGAGTTTCCATGACAAAATTGGCACAGTTGGCAGGATAGCAAGTAGTATCACTGATGTTTGTGTGGGTGTGGAGTGAACTGCATGTATAAAATCCTTTAAACATAAATTGTTGACCGAGTCTGTGAATAGGACTGGATCTAGCCACACCTAGACTCCTTTCTGAGAAGGAATTTAAAAAGCAAAAAGGTCCTTTCCGAACCCATGACTCAATGGGAGAATCTCCCTTTGTCTAATCCATCCTCCTGTTGTAAAATGTTGTGTGTTCCTAGCATTTAGATACTAATCAAGGTCAGACTAACACTTGTTATCTTAGTTAAGAAAGACCAGGCTTTCATTAATTAAAAGAACAAAGGGCCTAGCCTTATTTTAAGGAACGTCCTGGACATATGGACTCTGGAAGAACGTATTAATCAAGTCGTCTCATTGGATATGCCCATTTGGCAAAGAAAGTTAAGGATGAAACATCTTTATTTGAGCTATCTCATTATATGCTAATATGCATAGCAAAACACACCTCTAGACAAAAGGGTACCTGTCTCCAGGACAAGACCCTTACTCACTGAATACGTGCAGTAGAGAGACTGCATGATTCAATCACATGTAACTTTATTAAAATAATATGTAGATCACTATCCAATCACTTGTTAAGGGAAGTACTTGGCGTATAACAAACTCGTAGTTTTTGTAATAAATTGAGTGCAGAGATTCTGGTTTGTGTGCTTGTTTTGTGGAAAGCCACCGAGCACCCAGCCTCATGCAACTCTGAAATAAAATCAATGTCTCAACTTGGCATGTGAGATTGGCTGACTGCATACCAAGTGACGAATCTGATTTTTGGACAACGCTCCATGCAGTAAATAACCACGTGTATCTTGCTTTTGAATCTTGTTTCACTGTCACATTTACCATTGAAACTCACTATTTTGTATTGGGAAAAAGTGTATTTTTGCTTGACTCCATCTACAAAAATGTCATTAGAGGAATTTTTAGAGAGACATGTCTGTGCCCCTTCTCCCCTGTTATCACAATGGGCAAAAGATAAATCGTCTGACCTGGTGGCAGTCGTGGAGAGAATAGAACTATGCTGAGGAAGCAGTGCCCCTTCTCTCTGAGGTGTGCAATCACAGAATCATAGATTGGTTTGGGTTGGAAGGGACCTCAAAGATCATCTAGTTCCAACCCCCTGCCATGGGCAGGGACACCTTCCACTGGACCAGGTTGCTCAAAGCCTCATCCAGCCTGGCCTTGAACACCTCCAGGGATGGGGCATCCACAGCTTCCCTGGGCAACTTGTTCCAGTGCCTCACCACCCTCACAGGAAAAAATCTTTTCCTAATATCTAATCTAAAAGTTCCCTCTTTCAGCTTAAAACCATTACTCCTCATCCTCTCACTACACTCCCTGATAAAGAGTGCCTCCCCATCTTTCCTGTAGGCCCCCTGTAAGTACTGGAAGGCTGCTATAAGGTGTCTCCAGAGCCTTCTCTTCTCCAGGCTGAACAACCCCAACTCTCTCAGCCTGTCCTTGTATGGGAAGTGCTCCAGCCCTCTGATCATCTCTGTGGCTCTCCTCTGGACTCTCTTGAAGGTCCATGTCCTTCATAAGTTGGGAGGCCCAGAAGTGGACACAGGGCTCCAGGAGGGTCTCATCAGAGCAGAGTAGAGGGGTAGAATGACCTCCCCTGACCTGCTGGTCACACTTCTTTTGATGCAGCCCAGGAGACAGTTGGCCTTCTGGGCTGCAAGCGCACACTGCCGGCTCATGTCGAGCTTCTCATCAACCAACACTCCCAAGTCCTTGTTCTCAGAGCTGCTCTCAATCCATTTTCTTCCAATGGGGGAAGGAGAAGTGGTCTGACCTAGTGGCGGTGGAAAGGCTGGAACAAAGCCATGGAAATAGTGGCAAAGACTAAGGAACTGTGTATGCCACTTTAGGTACATGTCTGCCACCTTAAGAGCCTATGTGATATATAGTTATACTAAATTATACAAGCCAGCTGGAAAAAGATAAAAAGTCTCTAGACATTGAACATTCAAAAAAGGAATTAGAACAGGAATGAGCTTGAACAAGATTATTAGAAGAAAAAATTGAGATAATGCTAACACAAGCAAAAAAAAAAACCAAACCTCAGTATCATCCAAATCTGAAACTTAATTGTGCGTGCAGACCCCAAGGGCTGGGACAAGGACATTTGGGGACACTGATAAAAACAGCTCCAAAGAAGCGGAGGAGTTGGAGGAAAGGGACACATGACTTCGTAGTAAAACAGAAAGGTACATGGGTCCACAAGGGGTTAAACCCCAAACTGCGATCCCTATGACCCCATGGACAGGCCACCGAGCTCTGTAAATTCCAGGACAGGTTTTCACTCAATCTTGGCAAAACCAAAATTTAGTATCTGTGGAGAGTCTCTTTAAGGTGGGGGTGTAATTGAATACTGGTAAGTGATAACGAGGCAGGGGGATTTCACAGAATCACAGAATCACATAATGTTAGAGATTGGAAGGGACCTCAAAAGATCATCTAGTCCAATCCTCCTGCCGGAGCAGGAACACCTAGATCAGATCACACAGGAACGCATCCAGGCGGGCTTTGAATGTCTCCAGAGAAGGAGACTCCACAACCTCTCTGGTAAAAACCATTGGGCAAGTGAGTGAAAGACCATTGGCCTCTTAATTAGGGGGTTACTCTGCCTTTGTCTACTCATACAAGACCGTACCTAAAATCTGGATTCCAATTTAAGTTTATTGACTATTGTTATGTTAGGAATAACAGTTCCCAATGTGCATATTCCAGACCAACTTGGGGTAGGGCTTTATGGGCTTTTTTTCCCACAAATCCAATACCAGCCCTTCCCATAGGGTGCCCTGCAGCCTGTAACACAATGTCCACAAATAGCATTTCCTCCTGGTATAACAGTATTATAATACAGATACTTACCTACTTTAGTAGCATTTGTACATAAAAGGCCATCACCAAAAAAGGAAGGTTGTGTACTATTACATCTCTGGATACATTTGCTATAGTTTTTAAAGTTTGGATTTATTTCTACTTCCCATTCTTGGTTCTCTTCTTCACTAGAAGTCATACATATACTACCGTTTTTTATCCCCAGAATTTTGACAAACTTTAATTTACTGGGAGGGGAAAGGCTATCAATTGAGGTCCCTTCTGTGAATGATCCAGAAAATGGGCACATACTGAACAACTTGATCAATTAACAATTTGGCCTGTTATTTGTATTAATTCAAAATGTAAATTTGAATTCCATGGACCTGGAAACCCTTCATAATTCCCCTTGACCTTTTACAAGGTAAAAATTGAGCAAAAGAGGGGATATCACCTCTCTTAGATCCTTCATTCTTCACCCTAAAGAAATCTGTATACACATAAAGATACAAAACAATATTATTAATCCCAGCAGCAGACTACAGCATAAGAGAATTTGTCCTTGTGTACAGTTTATATTAAATACTGATTTTGAAACTGTCCCTGTGCAATTCATTTAACTCTGGGTTAATTTTTAAACTCATTCCTAAGTCTTTAAACTCTGGAGATCTTCAGTTTAAGATCTCTGGTTGGCTCTGTAGTCCATTGTTCCTTTGATGGGCTTTTGTCCACTCGGGTGTAGTGAATCCAGGAGTCAACTCCTTTTACCTTCACAGCCGTGTATGTGGTCAACAGTACCAGATACGGCCTTTTCCAATGTTCCTTTAGAGGCTCATCTTTCCATGTTCAGATATAGACACTGTTTCCTGGCCAAAATGTGTGTACTGGGGTATCTAGGGCTATTGGTGTCCTTTCATTCAAGTATCTATGAAGGGAAAACCAAGTACACCCCAATGATAACATATAATCAACCAACCAGTAATGTGCATTTGGTCACTTTTACCCATCAGATCGTTTTGCTGGATATGGTTTGCCATATAGAATTCCAAAAGGGCTTACTACTTCTCTAACTCCAGGAGTAATTCTAATTCTCATTAATGCTATTGTCAGCACATCTAGCCACTTCATCTGGGTTTCTTGACAGAGCTTTGAAATCTGCCTTTTTAAGGTTTGATGAATTTTTTCTACCTTACCACTTGACTGAGGCCTCCAAGGAGTGTGTAGATCCCATTTAATCTGTAAAAACTCAACAATTCCTTGTACAATTTTGGTTATAAAATTAGGTCCATTATCAGAGGATATTCCTTCAGGGATTCCAAATCTAGGGATTATTTCCTTCAACAATATTCAAACTACCTCTTTAGCCTTGCTGGTCTGACACAGGAAGGCTTCCAGCCATTCTGAGAAAGTAACTACTAATACTAGCAAATACTTATTTTGGTTATACTTAGGCAATTCAGAGAAATCAACATGCCAATATTCTCCAGGAGCCCAACCTTTCTTTATTTCTCCAGGAGGGGGTCTTTTTTGTATTTTTGGATTATTCTTGCAACGTATCAAACACTGTCTTACAGTAATATCTGCCAATTTTTGCATCCACAGACCTATAACATACCTTTTAACATTAGCTGCTATAGCATCAGCTCCCATGTGAGTCTCTTGATGAGACTTTTTTATTAATCCTTTCATCATCAGGGCAGTGACTACCACTTGTCCACCATCCTTCAGAGTTTGTACATTTTAACAACTTTGCCAGCTGGTCTTCCTGTTCAGAATATTTAGGGGGATCTTTAAAAATTGGTTTAGTTGGGATTAAAGCTCCCTTCACTAACCCTAATGGAGGTATCTTTCTCGCAGCTTCATCTGCTTTTCAGTTTCCTCTTATTATTTCCTCTTGTCCTTTTGATGTGTTTTGCAATGCATAACTGTGACTTCCTTTGGTTTCAAAACTGCTTGTAAGAATTTAAAAATATCTGACCCATATTTGATGGGGGTCCCTTGAGAGGAAAATAAACCCTGCTCTTTCCAAATTGTGCCATGAGCGTGAACTACTGCAAATGCATATTTAGAGTGCATGTAGATATTCATACTTTTATTCTCAGACAGTTCCAAGGCTTGAGTTAGAGCTACAATTTCTGCCTTTTGGGCAGAGGTATTATGTAGTGATGCTCGGGTTTCTACTTCTTTTTGCAAAGTTACCACCACATATCCCGCTTTTTGTTCTCCTTTGATCACAAAGTTACTCCCATCCATAAACAGTTCCCAATCTGGACTTTTCAAAGGTTCATCTTTCAGATCAGGCCTACTGGAATATACTTGTTTATATTCCATAACTGTCTCCAAGTCTCCGTCTTTGTTAACTGGTAATAGAGTGGCAGGTTTTAAAGTCAATTATTCTTTTAGGGTGACATCATCCTGTTCTACCAAAGCTGCCTGGTAGTGAATTAATCTGCCTGGGGAGAGGCAATGGTGGTCTCTTTGTTCTAGATTGCTAACATGGCATGACACACGAATACAGTAATAGGCTGACTCAAAGTGAGTTTTGTGCCTTTTTAATCAACAGCACTGCCACTGCACCTGCCCTTAAACACACTGGCCATTCTTTGCTTACATCATCCAATTGTTTAGAGAAATATGCTACCGGTCTCTTCCATTCTCCAAGGGTTTGAGTCAAAACTCCTAATGCCATGTGCTGTCTCTCATGGACATACAGTAGTAGAAAGGGTTTGTTCAAGTTTGGTAGTCTTAGGACGGTCCTCTTATTAATTCAGTTGTTATGTCATCAAAGCTTTTCCTGCACTCTGAAGTCCAATCCAAGACCTCTCTGGGTCCTTTAATAGCCGCATATAATGGTTTAGCAATCAGACTAAAATTTGGTATCCAAAGTCTGAATCAACTGGCCATACCCAGGAACCGTCTCAGTTCCTTTTATGATTTAGGGGGAGCTGTTTGGCAGGTGGCCTCTTTTCACTCTGTTCTCAGTCTCTTTCACCTTGGGATATCTCAAAGCCCAAATAAATCCCTGTAGTTTGTGCCATCTGAGCCTTCTTCTGGGATACTCAGTATCCAGTGATCCTAAAAAGTTTAACAGATCAGTGGTGGCTGCCGTGCATTTTGATTCAGTTCTGACCCCCTGCAAGATATCATCTACATACTGCAACAAGGTAATAGAAGGATTCTTACCTTGCCAACTTTCCAACTTTTCAGCAAGTACATTACGAAACAAGGTCAGGCTATTCTTGAATCCTTTTGGTAGTACAATCCAGCAGGGTTGTGTCTTTCTTCCGGTGGTGGGGCTTTCCCATTCAAAGGCAAAAATCTTCTGATGTTCTTCTTCCAATGGGATGCTAAAGAGAGCATCTTTCAAATCCACCACTGTAAAATAAATATCCCCTTCAGGTATGGATTACAACAACATATAAGGTTTTGGAACTACTGGGTGCAAATCAACTGTTATCTGGTTAACTTTTCTCAAGTCCTGCACCAACTGATACTCCTGAATTCAAGGCTTTCTCACGGGCAAAATATGAATATTAAATTCAAACTGACATCTTTCACAATCCATACCGAACAGATGTATTTATCAAGGGTTCCAAACCAACTTTAACTTTTAATTTCATAGGATACCATCTCTTTCTTACTGGCTGTATTCTGGGTTTCAATTTCACTTTTACTAGTATTGCATTCTTTGCTCATCTGGTTGCC
The DNA here is from genome assembly GCF_000699245.1 of Pterocles gutturalis. Taxonomy (NCBI): domain Eukaryota; kingdom Metazoa; phylum Chordata; class Aves; order Pterocliformes; family Pteroclidae; genus Pterocles; species Pterocles gutturalis. Next base: position 39,748 of record NW_010135573.1, read on the forward strand.
CATACCAGAGGTATTGCCACATTCAGGATTTCTCTGGGGGTCTCCATCTCCTTCAACTACTAGCTTTGTGGAGCTACTGCCTAGCACCTTATCTTGCACAAATAAATACAATATCTCGGCTCTGTGTGCTGATTGATTTGTTGCACACCAGATAATGAACTCCAGCTGTGGGACAACAAGATGAGTGATGTGTACAGCCAATTGGATAAGGTTCAGTATGGGATGCAAACTGTAGTTACATCCTCCAACCCACCAGTGAGGCCATGGGTGGAGTGGGAATGGTATTGTTATCTGGCAATAAGGAAGTTATGTATACACTGGGATGGTGCTGGATGGGCCTGACCTTGGAGACAATGGGAGTGATTTGGGACCATTTACCCCTTATCAGGGAGGACAAGAACTACTGTCCTTGGGGTGTGACATGTCCCAAAGCATGGGAGCCTTTTGTTATTACAAATCTTGGAACCTTATTATAATGTGAAAACCACACCTCCAGATAAGTGAGACCCCCCTCGAATCAAGACAAAAAACCACTGTGCCTTTAAATGGAAGCAGGAGAAAAACTGACCAATTGTAATTAAGAAGAGACAAGAATTAATCAATTGTAATTAGAGGGATGGGGCAAAGAAGGCACAATCAACATTTTGAACTGTATGAATACCTGACATGACTGCAACCAGGGATGCTAGTTTTGTGGATTACCACCTAGCATCCATCTCTGTGCAGAAATGCAATAAAATTATATCTTGACTCTGTGTGTGGATTGACCTGTTGAACACTGGGTGATGAACTCCAGTTTTTTGGACAACAGTATCGTACCCCATTCAAATGTTTGGTGGGGAATGAACAAATATAACGATCAATGGGACACTAATGATCATTCACTACAATACACAAAACTATTGAATGCCTCATGGTCTTTTAAACAGCCTGGAAAGGATTAGATATCCTCAGTGAGGAAATCTCCTCTCTGTAACTGACAAGTAGAGATTGGATGCAAAAACATTGACAAAATGCTCTTGCTGTGGCTATACCTTCCCATTCAGGAAGCCCTAGTACAAGGGTGTCTATGCAGCAATGCCAGTTATTTGTGACCTTCTGTCTTAGACGGTATCAAGAAAAACCACTGTCTTCCTCTTACCACCTCACGAGATTTGTGCTGAACATCCATCATCCATGCACCCCGTAATTTAGTATGCTCTGATGGCCACCTGTATTCCCAGCTATATCCAGCCATTCCTGGACTAACCTGTACACTGGCTATGCTCTCTCTCTGACTCATTTATCAGGAAGGACCCATGTCACACAAGTGGTGTGACTGAAAGCAAAGGGATTTACAGAAGGGATGGCAGAATTCCCCAACATGAATTGTGTGGTGAACAGAATCATCATTCAGAATGGGAATCGCACCATTACAAAACCAACAGGGCAATTTAGAATTAAGCCTACAACTGTCAGCTTCAGCCAACACCATGTCTGGTAGTCTGTCACTCATGGATGATCGGTTGCAGCATACTAGTAAAATGACCCTCCAAAACTGAGCTGTATTGGACCTGTCAGTGGAAGAGTGTTGCATCCACAACCCGAATGTATCAATGCAGCTTCAAGACCAAATCAAGAAGAGGAAGCAAGTAGCCAGAGGCTCAGAGGTGATCATTGCTGCACTGGAGACTAACTGGTTGGAATAAGTTTTTTGACAGGTTTGGGTTTTCTCTTTCTGTGTGGCTGACCAGCCTCCTTCAGTGTTTGATAATGATTGTAGCTATGATTGTATTAAGCATGCTATAGTGAAATCTGTAGCAGTTTTAGAGTATACTCCCTCAAAATCTGTTTGTATAATTGATGTTCTGGTGCAACCATAGAGCAATTCAGGAGCAATGATCCACGATGAGCACTAAAGCTCACTGAGACTGTACTCCCTTTTAACTTTGGAGGCAAGAGGTGACTGTACCACCACTCCAAGGAAACCAGTATGAATCATGACTGTGGTTATGAGGTGGATTGTGTGGCAGATGCACCCACCCTGACAAAGACCAGGGGCTTTAGGATCATGGTTACTGTAACTGGAGTCAAGTATACAGTCACCAGATGATGGGATCCCAAGCCAATGAGAGTCAACATGACCATATATGACCACAAATCCGATTCCACGAGGGTATAAATGGAGCCCTGCAGGAGGGTGAGCTTGAGTTGGTTCTCCTGAGAGCAGCAGGTCTACAGTCAGGGTCTCTCCCCTTAGGCTGGGAAGGCATGTAAGGAAACACCTCGGGCTCAAGAGCCCTCCTTTGTGTTAGGGGAGTGAATGTGCATTTTGGGTCATTGGTCCTAGAACTTAAAAATTCTTAAGGCAGTGCATAGTATCAATTTCTAAGGGACATTTTGAATCTGTGGATTGTTAATGTTATTGGAGTCTTAAAGCAATTTGGGTTAAAGTAGAGATAAGCTTAGATTTGTTATCACTTTATTACAAATAAATCCTGTTTGAGTTTATAACCTTGTCTAAATTTCTGTGAATTTCCACAACAATGGTCCTCACATTAGCTAACGATGGAGGCAGGTGTAGTGGAGGGATCTCTCTCTACCTGTATGATACGGGTGTGATGTTGATATACAGATCAGTACATATTTCTGGTGCAAGGTGCCAGACTCTTTCAAATGCAATGGACGATAATCCACAATACACCTCAATGTATAAAGGAAGAGCAAACAAAGCACACAGTTTGTGTTTGTTCTTGCTAGAGGCACACAAGTGTTGATACCTAAATCAGAATAGTAAAGGAAATATTGTTACCTACCTGCTTGAACAGAATGACATTTCCGTATTCCTTTTTTCCTTAATCTCAGAGCCTAAGACCCGTATCTCCCAAGCTTACACCACCAACTCAGTAAAAGAGAGAAGCTATGCAGTTTCTACATATGCTGTTTCTATCAAGAAACTGGTTGTTTCCCAGTTTCTGTGCGTTTTGGAAGGGTTTTGAGCTTATCTGTGTGGGCAGATGCATTGTTCACTGCAGTGCTGTCTCCAGTGCTTTTTAATTGAGGGGATCCCATCAGGAAATGTAGTAGTAGATTTATGTGTGCACATGCATAATGTAATGGAGTTTTAAGGGAGTGATATTTAACAAAGGAAGGACTGTGTAACTTATTCACTATCAAGCTAATACTAATGAGATTAGAATATTCACTATATTGAAAAATAGAAAAAATTATCATGACCTTGCAACTTTCTCCCATTAACCGCTTTTCACACTCAGTCCATGCTGTGTTACTTGTTAAACCTATAACAAGTTCTCATTAATGCTATTAATGTTATAGAGCGAGAAGGCACGCTCAGCACCTAAAGGAACTCCTATCAAAAGTTACAAGATCCTCAGTATGACAAGAGCCTTTTTCTGTTTTCCAATGTATTGAGCAGAATTACAGAGAACAGTTTAAATGAGATTTCTAAAATTCAGGCAGTGTTGGATGCCCCTGTCCTCAAGGAAGGAAATGCCCCTTTCTTGTACATGTGTGGGCTTCAAAATAAGACAGTTCTCTGCTTGTGTCTCATGCTGACGAGCTCCTTGCAGCTCTCCTCCAACGCCTCAACAGTCTCACCTGGTGCCAGAGGGCTATGAACAACCAGGACTCTCCAGTATTTGCATGTGTTGCATGCACGGATGACTCAGTAGATCCTCCTGCAAGCTCACATGGAGCAATCTGAGTCCCACCTTCCCACCTCCTCACCTCTGGCAGCATGTCTCTCAGCAGTTAGACTCTGAATAAGACTTGCAGAGAATCTGGCACCTCTAGCTGTCTCAGAACATAGCAGTGGACTGTACTTCTAATCCTGCCTTGCTTCTGATGCGTGAGTCCCTCCCTTCTGGGCTTCCTGGCCCTTGTAATATATCAGGATATAATTCGTGTTGATAATTTGGCAGAGAGCTGCCTGCACCTGCATTATCAAATACGGCATGAGAATAATAGAATATAGAAATGTGAAGTTCTGCTTTGGTGAAGTTCCTTTAACGGTACAATAAGAAACCCCAGTAACTGGTAGAAACTGGCCTAAACCTTTGGGCTGAAGCCAGAGGACCAGGGGACATGTGCCAAGAGATAAGGTGAAAAGTTAATCTCGAGGAAGACTTGCTTTACTTCATCTTGTGGACCCTCGGATGACCACCAGAGAGCACTGCGCAGACTCAAAGGGACTCTTTAGCTAATCACAATAGGAAGCGGGGAGAGGAGTGGCTAGGAAATTACTATGCATAAGCTTACTGCAAAATCGAATGAATATGTAAAATTTGGGGCATAAATAGAGGAAATACCATTGTATGTTGCACTTGTTGGTAGAGCAGGAAGAAACTCGCTCCCACAGCACCCAGCGCTGTTTGCTTATCTCTTATTCAAGAATGCAATAAAGCCTTAAATTGGAAAAAGGAGTTTGTCATTTATAACACCCTGACACAGCATGGAGCTTTAGCCACTGCAGAAACACCCTGGCCAGTTGAAAGTGAGGTGTAGATCACCATCTGTCAAATTCACTATGGACTCACTGACGTGCGGAAAACAGACTCCACAATCTGAGAGATTGTAAAGTAGGTATATTTATTCAGCGCCGGGCACACAGGGGATCGCTCCTCCTATTGTGTGCCCCGTTAGGAGGATCGCCATCTTAGTCTTATAGAGCAAGTAGTTACATATTCATGATATTTCGCAATACGCCTATACATATGCATTACCTATCCCCGCTTCGTATTTAAATTAGCATTTCCATAATCTCCTCCCAGCTGAGTCTGCGCAGTGCCTTCTGGTGGTGGTCGTTGGGGTCTTTGGGGATGAAGTCAAGCTCCTCTTCCTCGTGTCCGCTGGTTGACCTCCTCTCTTGCGCTTGCTCAGTTGTCCTCTGACCGTTATCTAGACCACAAGCCTGGCCCTAACCGGTTTCTGGCTAACAGCTCATAGGATTTAGTACCTTATCTTTGCTGACTGTCCCCCTCTTGGTAAATTATTGGGGAAGCTGTTTCTCTTCGGAGAAGGCCAGAACACCTTATCTTATCTCTACTGACGTGCGGAAGCAGCCCCCACTACTATTCTACTCTGTTCACTTACTATTCCTATTAACCCTTTGTGTTTCTATGCAGGACCCTGCATCATCACAGTTCTTGTCACCTCCAAATTTTCCAGTTCCAGAAAAGTTGGGAAGGCGTGGCTGATGGTTATAAAAAGCAAGTAAGAGACCTTGGGAGACACAACCCACAAGACTGTACAGGCTTGTTGTGAAAAACAGGCCTTGAGGAAAGAGCTGGTAAACTATTTTACCCAGGATGATCGAGGGAAATTATGCTGTGCTTGTGTCAAAATAGATAAATTTGAAAATATATCCTGTATTTGGTATGTTGTGCATGGGTTTTGTGTTTGTTTTGTTTTGTTTTGTTTTTTTCCTGAATAACACTCCTCTCAGCTTCTGGGAACCTTTTTGCCAGACATTTATGATCTGTCTGGAAATTGTTGTCCCTCAATCTGGGAATAGGTTCGTGCCCGGTGTGCTGGAGCCAGTAAGCACACAGAGTCAAGATACACCTTCTAACCATCAACGCCATTCTGTACAGAAAGGGGTGCTAGGTGATGGTTTGCAAAAACTAGCACAACTCCTTTGAAAAGTTGCATGGTTTTTATACAGGCTACAACAAAGGGGTTGACTACTGACCAGATTCTGGTGTACTCTTGCCCATGAATGACTCATCACACAGAGGTGGTCCACTTTAGCATGTAGGGTCTCCTCCCAGGAAGGAGAGATTTATTATGCTAATTCTCTGATTTATTATGCTAATTACCTTCTCTCCATTTCCCCCCCTTTCCCGGTCATCTTGATTGCCATTTGCTCATACTTGTCATTCCTGGGTTATTTTGTTCTAATTTTACACCCTGAGGAGCACACAAATGGCCGGCAATTCCTTCTCCTTCCCTGCCCTCTGAACATATTTATCTGGCCTTTCTTATTTGAGTCTATCAAACAACTCTCAAGGCCAAGGAAAACTAAATTATCACAAAACTTGTTTGCCCAGCCTTTGTAGTCACTTTATTCCAGATATCCTCCAGCCTGGTCATCCAGCCTTTTTCTTCATAAATAATAAACAAGAATGAGTTTCACCGATGAATATTCAACAAACTTGGGTTTAAAAATTTGGTTTTTTGTTTGTTTTTTTTTCCTAACAATAAATTTGTGCATTGTTGCCTTCTGTTGCATATCTGTGGTGCACTGAAGGAATATACATTGTTTGTCTTAAAAGCTGTAGAAAAAAATGTGGGTAGGCAGAGTGTTATCAAAAAACCAATCCAGAAACTCTCTAAGTTAGGAGATTTAGAAAGCAGCACTTCTTTATTTCAGCGCTGGGGACGTGGGGGATTCCCCTGCCCGAGCATGTCCACCTTGCATCAAAATTAATCTGTTTTTGTACACTTCTTCTGTCAAGCCATTGTTATATAAGTTCTTTTACATAAAAATGCATTAAATGGTCGTTTTTAAATTTAACCTTTAAAATGATTGGTTGTACTAGTTATAAAACTTTATCAACATTCTTACCCTAAAAGAATCATTGGTCAATTCTGCTTAGCTCTACTGATTGGAATCTTTGATATTCAAATCAAGATGGGAAGGGTAAGGGGTTTCCAAGCAGTGTAACTGGTGTCCATGATGGTCTCCTTAGTTTCTTAAAACAAAACAGAAAAAATCTACTAACTTCCTGGTGAGGTTTCTGTAGTTCCCTATTTCAGACCTAACAATCCTTATACATTATGCTTTAATCAAACCTAACTCTTCTATATTATTAACTTTTGATTATTTTATCAGAACATCTACAACAAGAGAATGGAAGGAAGTTCAAGATGAAGACGGATCAATGACAAGTCCAGCAGTGGGTGAGCCCATGCACATTTTTTTCAATCAGAAACTTGACAGTAATTGAACAGGATTGTAAGAGGCCATACTTTTTACGTTACT